>NC_092870.1:12192331-12244954 GCF_032062135.1 Pyxicephalus adspersus | reverse complement strand
AAAAAAAAATTTCATGAAAAACAGTGGATCACTTTTGGTACAGAAATCTAGACCTCAGTGTAACGCTCAGGAGGTTAATGGAGATATTGGAATATATACTTACGAGAAACGTTTTCCTATTTATTGATGTGACTTTCCTCCAGGTGCAGGGAGTGGCTATGAGGACAAGATGTGCCCCTAAGTATGCCCACCTGTACCTGGGGGGATTGGAGAAGGAACTGTTCTCAAGTGAGGCCTTGTCGATATATCCCCGCCACATCATTTTATGGCGAAGATATATCGACGATGTCTTCATGCTTTGGACAGGTACCCAAGAATGTCTGGCTGAGTTTATTGAACAACTAGTGGACAACACGTTCAATTTAAAATTTACCTATCAATGTAGCAAACAATGCTTACCGTTTCTTGACATTAAAATTGATTCGGATCTGACCCTGTGTTCCAGTTTGCACCCTAAACCTACTGCTGGAAATAACATCTTGCGATCAGAAAGTGCCCATCCTAGGCACTTAATAAGGAATATATCGTATTCCCAATATTTAAGAATTAGGAGGAACTGTACCAGAGAAAGCGATTTTAAGGAGGCAGCGAAGTCACTACGAGCTAGGCTCCATGAAAGGGGATACAGCTATAAAGTACTAAAAAAGGCCTACCATAGGGTTAAAAGTAGAACAAGAACAGACCTGTTAAATAGACCTAATTTTCCCGTAAAAGGAACGAAGAGCAAATAAGAATTGTCACCCGGTTTTCGGACCAACATGCAGAGTTAAATAGTATCTGTAGTCCACATTGGTTACTTTTAACATCAGATCCTACCTTAAAAAACTTAGTACCACCTTATCCACAGTTTACGTATAAGAAGTTACCCTCCCTAAAGGATAGACTCGTTAAAAGTCACCTTTTACCTCATAAATTGAGCGGGTCTTTAACACAAGCAGGCACCTTCCCTTGTGGTAGGTGCAATTACTGTCAGTGGATATACAAAGAGACAGATGAATTTCAAATACCAGTTCCAATTACTAAACAATTAAATAGTAATGTAAACTGTAGCACAGAAGGGTTAGTGTACATGGCTTTCTGTAGCTGTGGGAAGTTCTATGTCGGAAAGACGAAACGAAGCCTTAGAAAACGCATGTATGAGCATATATACAACGTTAAAAGTGGCAAAATAGTAACCCCACTAAGTTTTCATATGGGGACCTGCCACAAATTCAATTTGAATGAGTTATGATTCATTACTCCAGAAAAAAAACACCCTGGTCTAAATGAATGTTTCAGTTTCAGATCCTTTTTATGATTTAGTAAAAAAATCATTGAATATATAGTTATCATAGGTGTACATTTGTTCCCTAAAAATACTATAGTTATATATATATTACTTGTAGCATAACTATCTTTATATTAAAACATTGGGCCATCTAAGAGTTTAGATATGCTGCAGCTGATTTGTGCACGCAATTCGTGACCCACAGAGATTTTTAAAATTGAACCCAGTTATGGTATAGTCATCAATTTACCTGTTCTCAACAATGTTTAATTAAATTAGTACCTATAAATACCTTCCTCTCCCCTTTTCCACTCTTAATTTCTGTTCCCCCTCCCCCCTTTCTCCCCCTCTTGTTTCCCTCCCCCCCTCCCCTCCTTCTGTTTTCTTTTGTTTATTTGTATTTTTTTCTTCTTTATATTTATTTGATTAACCCTTTTAAATTGATTTATATATAAATAAAGATATAATTCATATGTATTTTACTGCTATTAAAAGTTTATTAACTCCCTGTGGCCAGTGGGGCATGGGACCCCTCCTCCTTCATTGCAGGGGGAACATATATTCCCCTTGCGGTTGGGTGGAGGGGGACTCTCGTTCCATTTGGAACCAGGCTTCACTTTAAAGCCTGAATGTTGCCCCACTGTCCACCATCGTCCTTCCTATTGTAAGATGGCTGAAGATTCTCTGCAATAAAGGCGGAAGCATCACACCATCATAGACAGGAGCCTTGACCCGCCACAAGGGACGCTGTGCCGATGAGAGGACGCAGCTTGCAGATAAGATGAGATGGGGCAAGGTGAGGCTCTGCACACATCAGAGATCCACATAGCAGCTCAGGGAATACTCAGTGTGACTTTGGCTGGAGATCGTGGAGTCAAAGAAACAGGAACATATTGTGGATTCGTTTTAGAGGTCTCTAATATGTAGGTGCATTCAAACTATTGAGTAAGAAACTCTGAGAATGTTAGCAGAAGTTGTTGATTTTAGTTATTGGTTTTCACGGTGGCAAATAGGCATTGGTTGGCTGAATAACAGCAGGGAGATGTTTGATTTGGATTTTGGAACAACTTGGTCATTATTGAGATTGGAAGTGCAAAATTATTCCTGAATGGGTTTTTTCACTTGGTACATATGGGCAAATATTATATATTATATATATATAAGTTGTTAATGATATCATACACTGATTTTTTTATATACTTGAAAGTATCTGGCTATATAGCCTTTGGATATTTGATAACTAGTGGTATTGGAGCAGAGAGTATTTATTTGGTAAAGCACTACAGATTCACTAAATGGTCACCCTTTATATCAGACATATTTCAATTGTCATTCTTTTTCTTTTTTCTTGCACATTGACGAAAGAAAAAAAAACTTATGTAGTCGTTGCTTGCTTGGTATTTGGTTAAATGACACGAATATACATTTTTGGGTTTTTTATACACCTCTATAATGGAGGGTTGGTTAATTGCAGCAAATGCACATCACCTGATTGTGTAAGGGTTTGAGTTTGTTTATACACTTTTTGGTCAATTTGTTTTTTATACTTTGTAAAACACAGATAAGAAAAGACTTGCGTGGTGAAACTGCTGAGGTCCCTAGGTGCAATTTGAGCATCACCTGTTGCCCCACCTCGTTTCTCCCTGCAACCTCTTGACATCTGAGGGGAGTTATTGGAAACTGATGTATATTTTGCTTTGAAAGTCCCCTTTTCAATTAATTATATTGGGATGTGGCAAGTAGTGTTGTTGTTCGAATTCGGGTCGTCCTAATGTTCGACCCAAATATGACCGTTCGAATTCGGGTGGACCCGACCCGAATTTTGCTGCATTCGACAAACCCGAATTCGGATTTCCCAGAATGCACTGAAACAACTGGGCAGGGTGGGCAACTCCCCCATGCCCTCCAATTACAGCACGGTTCCCCCCTCCATATTTGTTGTGGCAGACAGCCGATTGGCTGTCTGTCACTGCATGCCACACAGGCAGCCATTGGCCTATATAAGGCGAAGGCGTGCCTGCATTTCCCACTCCTGACAGAGATTTGCTGATAGCATCACAACCTTTCTGTGCTGCTTGGCTTTTTACAGAAATACAGAATTTTTTCTGTTTAATTTGATAGGTAGCAAGTGGTATCAGAAATAATTATCTGTATTTTATTACAGAAATACAGAAAAGTTTCTGTATATTTTCATAGGTAGCAAATGTTATCAGAATTAATTCTATGTTTTTTTTTTACAGAAATACAGAAAATTGTCTGTGTATTTTGATAGGTAGCAAGTGATAGAAATAATTATCTGTATTTTTCTTACAGAAATATAGAAATTTTTATGTTTATTTTGATGGATAGCAAGTTGCTATGAAGATACACAGAAAATTTTCTTTATTTCTGTAAAAAAAAAATGCAGAGAACCTAATTCTGATACCACTTGCTATCTATCAAAATAAACATAAAAATTTCTGTATTTCTGTAAAAAAATACAGATAATTATTTCTGATATCACTTGCTACCTATCAAAATAAACAGAAACATTTCTGTATTTCTGTAATAAAATACAGATAATTATTTCTGATACCACTTGCTATCTATCAAAATAAACAGAAAAAATTCTGTATTTCTGTAAAAAATTACGTAGTACTTAGTAGTTATGGAAAGTGTGATTTTTGTTAATCCATTAATGTCGCAATTAGATACAGCTTCTACACTGTCCATAGAGTTTATGGCCTCAACCTCCAATTTTTATGTATCCTTTTACAATGTATCTTTTTACAATGTATCCTTTTATAATGTATCTTTTTACAATGTATCCTTTTATAATGTATCTTTTTACATCTGTTTGGAGGCTGTAGAAGTGCTGAAACAAACCGGAATTTTTCTCCCATTGACTTTAATGGTGTTCGAATTCAATGTTCGACCACCCAAATTTTTTTGCTATATTCGAGCGAATAGCTGCCGAATCGAATAGTGAGCTATTCGACCAACACTAGGGATGGCCTCAACCTCTAATGCCGTCCTTGCTCCTTCTCAGGGCCCAACGCCTCCTCCTCATGCTGTAACTGATGCCGCCTGCCCAGTTCCCAACTCTGGATGCCAGTTACGGTCCCCGCTCCGTCTCAGTGCCCACCGCCTCCTCCTACTGCTGCTGCTGCTGCCACCTGTCACTTGTAACGTATGACAGAGCTGTGTAGCTGGCTAATTTTTGGACTGAAAGACCGCCCTCAGAGACCTCTGCTTGTACTCTGAAGCCTGTGTATGGCTTGTAACAGAGCGGTAAACCTGGTGGCTAATTTTTGGACCAGAGGAACCCCCTCATGTCCCTCTCTGGCTGTACTCGGAGACCGTGTAAAATCCGGTATGTTCCCTTGGCCGACCCAAAAAATGGCATGAGCTATTCAACCAAAACTACTTGCCAGCAACAGAAAAAAGACTTCCTTATTTTATTTTTACTTGTACAGTGTTGTGCAGAGCTGGGAGAGTCTTGACATGTCTTTTTAAATGTATTCATAGGCTGTAGAAGCTCTCCACCGACCCGAATAACAACCTGAATTTCCCCCCATTGACTTTAATAGAGTTTGAATTCGATGTTCGATCACCCGAATAATTATGCATTATTCAACCAAATAGCGGTCGAATCGAATAGTGACCTATTCGACCAACACTAGTGGCAAGTAGACTTATTTTTCTTAAGATGCTCTAGCCCTCTCTTTTTCTATTGTATGCAAATTCCAAAAATACTTACCAAACCAATATGCAATTTGGACGTATCAAGGGTGGAAAACTGGATTAGAATATATTTATGCAGGACAAACATTTAGAGGTGGTAATAAATACATATTATTGAAATGAAACAATATGGCCAAACACAAAAACAAAGCATTAACATTGACTTCTTATTTGCAAAATGGACAGTGAAACATTCAAAGTTTAAAAAACAAAACTATCTTTTGTGCTAAATTGTAAGCAAAGTATGAAATGTAGCAACATAGATTAGTAGAACATAGCAAACAACTCCCCCACCCCCCTCCCAATGCTGTTTTTAACCTTTCAAACAATTTATAGAAGGGAGCTGCTTAAAAACAAGCATAACTGAGTGATTTTTATGCATGCTATTCTACTACTTTATAGCCACTAACCGTATTGTTTTAATTTTTTTGCCTTTTCTTTAAACTGGCCAATACAATAGAGCGTCATCTTCCTAGCCAGTAGTTCTGTGGTTAAATGGCGTGTATATTGCCTTCCTTCAATCAACGTGGAAAATACATTATCATATTACAGGGTTTCTTATTTTATCTTCACACTTTTGCAACCAAACTTCACAAAAAAATTTAGACCCCCTAATTATTCATAAATCAGTACATTTTATATTCATATTTAAAGAACATGTTCTCAACAGGATTAAGAAATGGAGAGTATGGTGGTAAAAAAAAAAAAAAAAGTTGGATTCCCTTACTTTCAACCAAGCTTTACCTGGCTAGTTTTACGATAGGGGACATTATCCATAATTAGGATGGCATGCTGAACCCTCTTTTAACTAAAAACATTCAAAACCTCATTAACAAAATGGAGGAGTGCTTCTTGATTAAATGCACGTTCTTGTGACCTAAAGTGGAGGGTCCAATTTTCATTCCTCACACAACAAATTGAATAATTTCTGGAACGCACTCCAGCCACAACATGCACCGCCCTTTGCCCAATAGCAGATCCCCTTTTGGTTCTAATTGAGATGTTAAAACCTACTTCATCAAGTAGTAGTCTTCCTTAGCAATGAGATCAAGGATTTTGTTAGCATAGCTAAGCCTTTCTTAAAGAGAGTGTGAATCATGGCGCCTTGCAGGAATTAAAGAAGTTCTTTTTAATGACCATTGGAATTTATCAATGCATCTATCTATTGTTTCAAATAGATACATTAATTCCAAATTTGGCAAATAATTGATCCTTCATTTCCCTGAGGCTTATTCCACAATCTTAGGACATTAACTTGCTTAACTCCTCCTTATGGGCTTCATCAAACTTTGAAATTCTCAGACCTTGTCTTGGTAATTTTTCCACTCTACCAGAAGATTCATAGGTCCTAATAATTTTGGTATTGTTGTACGATTATAACCCAAAACCATTGCTATCTGTGAGGCATCAGAATGCTACCACTCCTTGGCGTTCTGCATTACTTAATTCTTTAGCCATAAAGGTAAGTGCATTACTTAATATAAAGCTAATAACTTTGAAGATAAAAAGATGAATAATATTGTTATCTTAAAACTTAGTATAAATCCCTGAAATAAAGAGATTTAATTTTAATATTTAAAGTAAAAAACATAATTGACAAATCATCAAATTATTTACATATATTTTTATTAATGTTTCTTGAGAAAAACTTTTATGGTAAAAATATTGTGTAGTATTTGATTTTATAATAAATTTATTGATTTATGAATAATTAGGGGGTCTACATTTTTTTGTGAAGTTTGGTTGCAAAAGTGTGAAGTTTGAATGCAAATCAAAGGATTTATCTACCGACTACACAGCCCTGGATGTCAGAAGTTACATTTTTTAAAACAGTATGCTCTTTAGTGACCTCATTATCACAATCACTTGCTCATCCCATTGCCCGGTCCTCAGCTGTCTTTAGATGTCTCCTTCATCGCTATGGTTTATTAGATGCATGGCGTATTCAACATCTAACAGATAGACAATTTTTTTCCCCAATCCTCACCACACACACTCTAGACTAGACTACTTCTTTGTGGATGTTTCTACTCTGAGAGATATTACTTTCTTGGACATATGCCCTATTACATGGTCTGATCATGCACCTGTAGTTCTAGTGGTGAGACTGGGTACAACCAGGGTGCGAAAATGTCATTGGAAACTTTCTGACTTTCTGCTTAAGTATCCTCAGACCAAAGTGGCTCTTCAAACTTCTAAGGATGCCTACTTTCTGGAAAATTCACAATCAGTGGCACAAACTTCCACGCTGTGGGAAGCCCATAAACCAGTATTTCGTGGTCATTGCATAGCGGAATCCGCTAAACTTAAAAAAGATGCATTGGCCTTATCTACACAACTGGAGGCATTCCTAGAACAACTGGAATGGTCACCTTATGCTAACCCTAATATTACACTACTTCGTAAAGGTATATATGTCAGGCATCAACTTAAGGAGATAGCTGTAGGTAAGGTGGAACAAGCCCTAATGTATCTTCGACAACGATACTATGATAAGGGTAATAAGGCTAATTCTCTCTTAGCAGTTTAATCCCAAATTTGGCAAGCTAAGGAGACCCCTATAACTCCTAAAGATACTAATGGTACCCTTCAGTATGATCCAGAAATCAAATCTAGAATTTTTGGGGAATACTACTTTTCCCGGTATAGTAGGGTACATGACTAACAAAAAGGTGACCAATCTATTCTTAGACCACGTATCTCGGACTATCTGGCACAATGCTCTCTTCCGATTTTGGAAGACTCGGCTGTTGAAAAGCTTAATGAGTCTATTATGCCAGAAGAAATAGCAGCCACTAAAGAAATCTAGCCATTAAATAAGGCCCCGGGCCCAGACGGAGGATGTTAAGACAATCTACAATGCAAGTTCAATGAGTGCCAATGGGTGCCTGCCCGATGCCCAGACGGGGGTAAGCTTATATGCCAGATATCATCCGGCATGGCTTGGCCAAAGCTCTCTTGGTTAAGGGCACTCCCATTCCTTGAAAGGTGGATTTCTGAGCAGGGGCAAAAAAGAAATAACCAACGAGCATATTGCAAAACTGACACTTAGTATACTGTAAAGTAGAAAAATATATAAAAGGGTGAATAAGTGGTTGATTGATGTTTATAATATAAGGTATGTGTACGGTTTTATTGAGTAGTGCCCCAAAAGGTTGGAGGAAAAAAAAGGAACAAGGATGCATCTAGACAATACATTTAAGCACATATTAACAAAGAAGGGTATTGTGGATACATATTGAGAAAGCATATGAGCATACAGTTACAGCAGCAAATACAGTCCAGTGATAATGTATATTAACATTGCATATGTGAGTGCTTTTATGATTTTTACAAGGTACAGGTGATCGCTTATTAAGTGCATAAATACACATATAATTAAATGGGAAATAAATGCATTCATACATACAATCAAATAAAATCATGTAAAATATTACAGTAAAAATGATATACCATCAATTAATTACAGAATTAATATAATTGATTTCAGTTACTGGGTTGCTAGTCAATCACATCAATAAACCTATATCATCAGGGAAAGCTGATGTGTGCATCATGATACACAAAAGTGAACATACCGTTATCTTATGTGTCACCCACTATATCATGTTTACAAGGTCAGAAAGACCTGATGTGTAAATCTTGGTACATAAAAATGGGCATACATATTGTCATGTATGTCACCAAGTTAGATAATATCTGGACCCAAGGTACACAAGTCTAAGATGATTATAGAAGGGGTTTGAAACAGAACTCATCATTCAAACCAGGTTGAAAAGTGGCGTTTAATAAAAAGATCCATCTGATTTCTAATTGTAGCAGAATTTTTTTCACTGTCTCCCCCTTTGGAATTTGGGGAAACTTTGTCTAATGTGAATAAACCCACTATTTAAGTTGTGTCGAGAACCAACGTGATAGCCGATAAGTGTCAGCATTTTACCTGTGTTGATTGTATATATATGTTCGTAGATCCTCTTATGAAATGCTCTTTTAGTTTTTCCAACATATTAACTACCACATTTACACATAATAAGATATATGACTCCCGTTAAGGAGCAACGGTGTTGTAATCTGTGTTGGTTGTTAGGGAGTTTTATAGTTTATTTGTAGTTCATTTATCCACTGGAATTGTGAACATTTGCCACATCTATTTGTACCTGGTGTTACCTCGTGTGTCCCTGGATTGATTATCCCAATAGTGGTTAGAGACCAAAGAGTCTTTAACCCCCCTGGCGGTCTAATTATGTCTGTATTATTACGTCAAAAGCGGAGCACTGTTTTGCGTGGAAATTTGCTGTTTAATATTTTAGGCCTGTAATTCTTATGAATAACTCCCGGGTATGATAAAGTTTGAAACACAAATCATAAATTATAATATAATAAATAATTATAAATAATTTTATAAATAAAATTATAAATAAAAAAAACTTTATTAAAAAATTAAAAAAAAATGTAAAATGTTTTTAAATTTGTCCAAACCAAGAGTACAATATTAGAATAAACTTTTGGATTTATTATTTTTTATTTGGATTTATTTTTATAACTTTATCACTGTGATCAATGTTTTAAAAGCAGATTACAATCTAATCTGCTTTTAAATTTCCCGCCAAGCCACGCTTTATGCATCACATCGATCATACTAGGGATGTGATGAAAAAGCTGGCCGGGGATCGCTGAGGACGCCGCTGGATCGAGAGGAGCAGGTAGGATTTTTTTTTTCCTACCCCGAGTGTGGCTTGGGGTTACCGCTTTTGGTATGTAAAATTCACCCCGAGCCACACTCGGGAATACCGCCAAGGGGGTTAAGGGACGGGGACTTCCCAAAGGTAATGTGAGGTTGTGAATGTAAGAATTTGGATGTATTAGGATCTGCCATTAGTATATTCCAATGTTTAGATTGTACACTAGCTATCTCTTTATGTAGTAGGTAGCAATTATTCTGACCGGCTCTTGCCCCGTTTGTGGTTTGTGCTGAAAAAGTAAACTTTCGTAATCTTGTGATTTAGCGCTTTAATAGGCTTTCTTGAGTAGGTTTTTACTGTAACCTCTCAAGAGTAGCCTTACTTTCAATTCTTTGGATTCTTGTTCAAAATCTTTTTCATCGGTGCAGTTCCTCTTAAGCCTCAAATATTGGCTGTAGGGAATGCTTTTTTCTTTTTAGAGGTTGACGATGTGCACTATCCGTGTGCAATATGGTGTTGCCTGCGATTTCCTTTCTGTAAAGGGTAGTGTTAATTTTTCCAAGAAAGGTACTTTATAGTCATTGAAATTCATTGCGATTTTCAGAATATATGAATTAGTTTGTAGATCCAGAAATAAATCTTTAGAAGAACATTCAGAACCAGTCTATTATATGATGATATCATCGATATACCTCTACCAGATGAGTATTTATCGATAATAGGTACAAAGTTTTTGATTGGAGAAGAGGTTTTTTTCCCAATGGCCCAAACAGATGTTTGCATAAGATGGGGCACATCGCGTGCCCATTGCCACCACCTGGACTTGGAGGTAGTGTTTTTTTTTTTTTTAAAGTGAAGATGTTTCAATAAATTAATTGAAGGCTGTATTGTGTAGGTTTTTTTTAGATGATATCAGTTCCATTGTGATGGGTAATGCTGCTATAAAGCGCTTCGACTTCAACCGCGTCACAGATCCCTGCAGGACCAGGGGATCTGTGCCCCCTTCAGTGTCACCCACCTTACACTCCCCCGCTGCCAGCACCAGCTCTGCTTAGGGATCACCTCCGCAGCTCACTTCCTGGTCTAGGTCATGTGACTCCTAGTCAGCTACTCCATTACATCAGAGGACCAGAGTATTCCGCAAACCCACTCCCCCTGCTGGTGGAGGTGTGAACACCACCAACCTTTTGTCTCTAGGAAAACCGTGACAGTTTGTTCAGGCCATGGACCCCGCTGACATTCCGTTGCCTGATTTAATGTAGGACCTGCAAGAGCGGATTAAAAAACAGGAGTCTCTTTAGATTAAAGTTGTGGACTTCCTCCGGAGGTGTGATGAACGCCTGAATGAGCTCCAATCTGCCATTAACAAGTCTCCTACCTTTGTTACTGCAACTCCAGCCCCTGTACCTGGGACTCCAGTACCCGTTACAGTTACCATGCCGCCTTACTATGCACTTCGGATTCCTACTTCCCTGCTACTCCGGTGACCCCAAGCTCTGTCGTGGATTTGTTAATCAATGCCACATTCAGTTTGAATTGCAGCCCTGGAACTTTCCCACAGAATGAACCAAGGTGGCTTTCTTCGATTCCTATTCGCCCCTCTAGGGCGATCCTATCCTGGGAGACTTCAGTGCCTTCCTACAGGCCTTTTGCAAGGTCTTAGATGAACCTGGCCTGGCCTCTTCTGCAGCCTCAGAAATCTTGGGCCTACATCAAGCCTCCCTCTCGGTAGGCAAATATGCGGTGAAATTCCGAACCTTGCCGTCCGAATTGAATTGGAACAATGACGCCCTGGTGGCAGTCTTCTGGCAGGGGCTCGCAGGCAATATTAAAGACGAGCTTGCTGGCCGTGTTTTTCCCCCTACCCTTGATGACCTGGTGTCTCTCTGTGTCCGAATAGACATTCGCTTCCAGGAGCGGGCTCGGGAAACCCAGATAGTCCGGCGTCCCATTAAATTGCATCCAACTTTCTAAAAAACCCCTCTTCCTACAGTTGAGCCTATGCAAGTGCAGGCACTAAAACCTCAGTTTGTACTGTGCTGAGGAGGGCCATTACAAGCTAAATTGTCCAATCCCATATACCATATCCGAATATATTAAGGAGATTTGGAGGGGGCTTTATCCGTAAATCATCCCCAGCGGGAGCTGAGTTCTTCCTCGTGCAAAAGAAGCATGGTTCCCTGCGTCCCTGCATCGATTATAGAGGTTTGAATAAGGTTACAATCAAGAACAAGAATCCGCTGCCCAGAATCTCAGAGCTGTTAGACAAACTTCAAGGGGCATCTGTCTTTATTAGGTTGGACTTGCGTGGTGCCTACAACCTGATCCACATTCCTGAAGGGGACGAATGGAAGACTGCCTTCAACACCCTGGATGGCCATTATGAATACTTGGTAATGCCATTTAGGCTCTGTAATGCGCCAGCGGTGTTCCATAACTTTGCTAACGACATCCTCTAGGACCTCCTTTATGTCTGTGTGGTTGTCTACCTGGATGACATCCTGGTCTACTCAAAGGATCTACCTACCCACCGTGACCATGTCAAGTTGGTCCTGCAATGTCTTTGGGAAAACAGACTGTATGCCAAGCTGGAGAAATGGCAATTTGAACTTTCTGAGGTTCCATTTTTGGGGTACATTGTGTCTGCCAAGGGTTTGCGCATGGATCCCGACAAACTTCCATCTGTGCTAAACTGGCCACAATCACTTAAAATCTGTCCAGAGGTTCCTTGGCTTTGCTAATTACTACCAGCAATTTATTAAACACTATTCCACACTGAATGCCCAAATTACAGCTATGACCAAGAAGGGTAGTAACTGTAGAGTCTGGTCACTGGAGGCGCTCCAGGCCTTTCATTTATTGAAGAAGGCCTTTGCATCAGCTCCTGCCATGGTCCGCCCTGACACCTCTCAGCCCTTCTTTTTGGAAGTGGTTGCTTCCGCTTCCTCTGTTGGAGTGGGCACAGTTCTTTCCCAGAAGAATGCAGCAGGCAAGCTAAGGTCCTGTGGTTTCTTCTCTAAGATGTTCTCCCCTTGCTGAAAAGAACTACTCAATCGAAGACCGCAAGCTTCTTGCAGTCAAACTCGCCTTAGAGGAATGGCGCCACTTACTAGAGGGAGCTCGTACGTCAACTCCCAGCAAAACAATTGGTCTGACCTACTGCCTTGGACTGAGCTGGCTCACAACAATCGCTACAAGGAGTCAACAGGTCACAGTCCTTTCTTTACTGTCTCTGGTTGTCACCCCAGGCTCCCCTCTCCTGTTCCTTCACTGTCTGATGTTCCTGCTGCAGCTGCTACCGCTGACCACTTTTGGAAGGTTTGGAGAGAAGTTCAAGAGACTTTAATACGCTCCTCTCTACGCAACAGAAATGGGCCGACAAGAAAAGATCCCCTGCACCTCAAATTTCCCCTGGCGATAAGGTCTGGCTTTCTACAAAAAATATTTGGTTACGGATTCCATCTCCCAAGTTGGCTCCACGTTTCATTGGTCCTTTTCCTGTCCTGTATCAGATTAATTCAGTCATGTACAAGTTGAAACTGCCTCCTTCTTTAAAAATCCATAATTCCTTTCATATTTCACTTCTTAAACTGGTTATTTTCAATTAACCTCCTAAGAAGACTATACCTCCTAGTCCTGTCCCTGCTGCTTCAGAAGAATTATATGAAGTGGAACAGATTTTGGATTCCAGACTCATCCGGGGATCATTGCAATATTTAGTGCATTGGAAAGGCTACGGCCTGACGAACGTTGCTGGGTAAGGATCTCCATGCTCCCTGTCTACTCAGCGAGTTCCATGCCAAGTTTCCCCACAAACCCGGGGGGGGGGTCAGGATGGCAGGAGCCCTAAGAGGTGGGGTACTGTCAAAGATCCCTGCAGGACCAGGGGATCTGTGCCCCTTTCAGTGTCACCCACCTTACACTCCCCTGCTGTCAGCACCACTGTCTCTGCCAACTGAGCTAGTGACAAAGAGGGTCTACCATCCTGCCTTGCAGAACTGTGACAAACCGTTACTGATAGGGAATTTGGAGGGATACAAAGATTGGGTGTAAATTTTAAAAGTTCTATCGTATCCTTTAAGTATGAAGGTAGATTGGTTACCAATGGTCTAGGGTACGTGTCCACTTAGGAGGCTATTGACCAGATGCCCGAGATTATAGGGCGTCCTGATGGATTTGACACATAAGATAACCGTCCACTGTCCACTTTTGTGTATCATGATGCACACATCAGCTTCCCCTGATGATATAGTCTTAATAATGTGATTTACTAGCAACCTAGTAGTATTAATTCTGTAATCAATTGATGTTACATCATTTTTACCATAATAATTTACATATTATATGCAAAAGATTTCATTTGATTTTATGTATGAATGCTTATATTTGTATGAATGCATATATATGTGTATGTATGTACTTGACATAGGTAGATCAGAGGCTAGCCCCTGCCTCACCCCCCTCCCCCCCTCACACTTACTCTTATTAACTGCATACTCTCTCTTGAATAAACACAACAGACCCAATTATGGATTAAATGGCCTTAACTTTATTATCTAAGCTTTAGCCAAGTAACCATAGTAACACATTAACGTAAATTAACATAATTTAACTAGCATTGTACTTTGTACGTTGTAGCATTGTACATTGTTCAACAAACCCTTTAACCTGTAACTGTTTTCATCCACCCGTCCCTGGTTGCAGGTCCTCTAAGGCATTATCCCTCGCCATCTTACCAGAGGGGCTACCACTGTTCCTGTTCCCAGCCGCACCACACCAACTCAGGAACGTTATATTTTGCCTTGTTTAGCCCCTCCCAAATTAATTTTTTGAGCTCAGTTCTTAATACCTGCATCACGTTGAGAGTCCCCACACCTGAGATGGGTTCTCCCCCTTCCAAAACATACTGGCAGCTCCTACCACCCTCGAAGACTTCAACTGCCAAAAGGGGGCATCAGGGTGACCCCTCACACCTGTGCTTCCCCCACACATGCAAAGCACGGTGCACACCTTCTTGAATTCTGAAAGCCCATAGATCAGCCCCCACTGGATGTCTGTCACGTATCATCTTCCAGGCCCCGGTGTCTCACTGCCAACCCACTATTCCTCATAAAGAAGCGACCAACTTCCCTATTAACCTTCTTCTGGGCCTTATTCACCAGTTCGACTGATCTTGCCAACCTACAACTCATACACACCACCATGTCCGACCATACCAAAATAATACCTGGGAAGGCAGTATTTAAGCGTAAAAAGTCCCACTTTATATCTCCGATTAACTCGCAAGGTCATTACCCCCTTCATGAGGAAATACAATATTCGGTGACCTGTCATAACGATAAAGTTCCGGCACCACCCAACTCCATAGCATACAGGGAATACCTATCCACCTAACTGAACCTACCAAGCATGGGATCCCCAACTGTCGGCCTTGTGCCTGGACATCCACTCGCTTTGCACCCCAGTGCACATAGAATTGGTCGAGGATCCAAAAAAGACACTGCCCTGCACCTAAAAGGAAAACATAACAAGGATACAGGGTTGAAACCATGCCAGACACCCTTAATTACAATACATAAACCCCCCCCCCCCAACATACTTCCCTTTAAACTAGGTTAGGCCTCACACACAACTGCAACAGCATGACTCCCACCTCCCAATGCATTTTATCACATGTTCATCTAACCCCCACCTGGCTGCCTCAGTAGCCGCACCAATGGGGAATGAGTTTGACGCATATTCCTTGGGATTTAAGCCAATCCTTGTCAAACATCTTTTAAAAATCGACACAAATTTATAACGAGATAGTGGCAGACCCCCCTCGTACACCAAGAATGGACCTTCCATGGCTGGACGTACCCGACAAAATTCCCTCACGCATGCCACCAGACAGGCCGGTGATCCCGAATTTCCCCTAGAACAAAACCTAAACCCTTACTACCCTGACTGACTTTAGACCTCCCAACCCAAATTGACAGGTCACCCGATGTCATCAACCCAACATCCCAACTAACTCGCCCACCTGAAAAGCCCAAAAAAAAGCGAGCGTGAAGCCTGCTTTAAACAAAAGCACCTCATAAGGCTTGTCACAAATCCCCAGGAGGCTCAGCAACAGCTGAAATGTCACTGGTCACTGCTGATCCCCCGACCAGCCCCCTTTCTGTAACCCTTTTAATGCCTGTCTAACCAAAAAATTCTTAGTAACATCAGGCATTCCCAACACTTTAGAGAGCATAGCAATCACCGACATGAGATGATAAGCTGCTGAAACAAACTTCCCTCCTGAGAAACATTGGTAAACCCAAAAAAGTATCACACTAAGAAAATCAAGATCCTGTCCAACTGAACAAAGTCGTCTACACAGCTCCCACCATTCTAGCCAAACCCTACCAAAAGAGGTCCCTGCGCTGACTGAACGGCAAATCAGGCCTCCAAGGAATCCAGCGCAATCTTCCAATTTCAAGGGCGACATGGATGTCCCCGCAGGTCTGTCTCTGGGGCCAACCTCCTGAAGGTGTCCCACTGTAAACGAGACAGAGCTACAGTGAGTCTGTTGGACACCCCCGGAATGTGTACTGCACTAATAATATTGAAAGTCATGCACCGCAAAACTAACTGGCGAATGACTGACAGCGATGAAGCCGAAAAACGGTTAATGGCTTGTACAACATGTAGATTATCACAATGAAAGCGAACTGTCTTGTTCGCCAGTCTATGACCCCAGAGCTCAAGGGCTAATACTATAGGAAACAATTCCAATAGTGCCAGTTTTGAAAGCAGACCTGCTTCCACCCATGCAGGCGACCATAGTCCCGCACTCCAGCTACCTTGAAAGTAGGCCCTGTATCTAACTAATGCTGCCGCATCGTTAAATAGCTCATTGTCATTGTGTCTTCAAGCCATACAGACTTTCCATTGAAGTGTTCCAAAAATGTCCTCCAAACCTTCAAATCCTCCCTCAACTCACGGCTCAACCATACATTGTGCTTTGGCGAGTGGACTCCCGCTGTTGTACCAGCCAACCGTCTTGAGAATATCTTCCCATCCGCACTTTACGGCACCAAAAGTTGAGCTTCCCTAATAGTGACTGTAATTGCTTCAGCTGTACTTCCCTCCGGCCACATGCCAACAAAATATGTCTCAACTTGTCTGGAGGCAGCCTGCACTCCATCCGAACCGTGCCAATCACTATCCCTAGAAAAGATAAGACTGTTGGGCCCACAGTCTTATCCTGAGCTAATGGAATCCTGAAGTATTCCGTGATGTACTGCAGAGTCCCTAGCAACACCCACAGACCTTTGACTGCGGCGGGCCAATGCAGAAGAAGTGATCCAAATAATGAATGACTAACTTTACCTCTGCCAGATCCCGCACAACCCATTCAATGTAGTAAATGTCTTAAAGAGTGAGCATGAGATGGCGCAGCCCATAGGAAAGCAGCGGTCCACATAATAGTCCCATTCCATCGCATACCCAAAAGACGCATGCTATCTGGATGAACCAGCAGCAGACAAAAGGCAGATTCAATGTCCACTTTTGCCTATAGTGAGCCCTGGCCATTTTGCCACACCCATCTTCCTGTACAGTCAAAAGAGGCGTATTGAACAGAACACAAATCCGGATCAATAGCCTGAGGTGAAACTTATTAGGTTCCTTCTTTGGAATCAATCCCAGCGGTGACACAAATAAGTCCGGTAGAGGCAGGGTGTTGAACGTCCCTCCCATCCGGCCTATTTCTTTTTGCAACTTACCTTACCAACCCCGGATTGTCTCGGGCCGCGTGCAGATTACTGGCCTCCAGGGGAACCTTAGATAGTGAACACAGAATTCCGAAACCCTCCCGCAGACCTGTTTCCAAGACCCCGCCACAACCCTATCCGGATATCTACTTTAAAAAGCCAGCATCCTTCCGAGGTTCAGCGGTGTCCCCCCTTTTTCCATTATTATCCCCTGTGCGGGCTCTAGCCTGGCGGAAACATCTGGATGCACTATGAACTCCGCCGCAAGTAGAGCATTCGTATTGAAAACGGCACGCAGCCTCAAACTTGTACGCTCCCTCATTGTAGAGCCAGCATACTTCTCTCCTAAGAATAGCCAGCAAACTTGCGGTGAAAGGTCCACCAGCCCCCCTATGAAAGGGCTGAACAACCCTTGGGTGCAAAATCCCATTTCCCCTTGGAGCAAACCCAACAGCAAGCTCTTGAGTGACTCCCAGAAATCTTGTCCTGTGCCCCATGCCACCTGAACCCACAGCCTCTGACCTGTTCCCCCCCACTACCCATTACATGTGCATTCACTGGGCCACCCCCACTAACTTCTACATCCCCTGGCCCTCATCCCAAAATATCACCAATCCTAAAAACATTAAAATTCTTACCAGTACTGTCAGGAGCACTTGGTCCTGCAGAGTTAGATCCAGGACCTCCTCCGCACGATCAGCCACCACAGTGTGATGTGTAGGCATCTCTGGGTCACTTTCTTCCTCCGTGGAGAACAACTTCCCCTCCTCTTCAGTGTCCCAAGGCGCAGGAACCTCCAAGACTGTTTTCTCTCCATTCATGGTGATGTCATTGGAGCAGGGTCTAGATCTCGCGATACTAGCAACTAGTTAGCCAGCTCCCTGGACTGCAGGCTGCTCACACACTCTCCTGGAAGTGCCGGCCGCACCAGGAGACAGGGCTGTACCTGATGCTGCTCCTCTTCTTTGCAGAGCCATGCTGGCAGCAGGTAGGGACTCACTGGAGCACACGACCTGCTCCCGCGTTCTAGTAGACACGGCTGGAGCCCCTTGTGAAGGCATTGGGGCAGCCAAGCACTCCGCCTCAGACGGGGATTTCTCCCGAATCTATGCACGGCCCTAGCAGGTGATCGCCTGGCCGGTGTCCTAATGAAAAAATCTACCTGTGAAAAAAATCTACCAGGGGGCATATACCAATGGGCA
This sequence comes from Pyxicephalus adspersus, assembly GCF_032062135.1. Lineage (NCBI taxonomy): Eukaryota > Metazoa > Chordata > Amphibia > Anura > Pyxicephalidae > Pyxicephalus > Pyxicephalus adspersus. The sequence goes on along the minus strand of NC_092870.1, from coordinate 12,226,341 downwards.
TCTACAATGACTTCATCGTTAGGAAAGTTTCACTTTCACTGTTTGTTTATGAATGCAGCATGTCATGTACTGTAGCCTTACATCTCTCCCAGTACAAACCTTCATATCTCCTTAACATTATGTCATACCGACCTGATATTCAGGGTACACAGGGGACCCCCATAGATAGCAGTACCCCAAACTTCCTCTCCCTACGTTTATTAACTTTCAAAATTTGGGGGTCATAATTATCTTGTATTCTAGAGAAGTATTCTAGAAGGGATGGTATGGAACCTGTCCAGATAATAAAAATGTCATCAATATAACTTTTCCATATTAGTATAAAGCGACAGAGGTTTTGCTGGTCAGTTTGGAAAACAGATTAGTTTCCCAATCACCTAAATAGACATTTGCATAGGATGGAGCGCACCTAGTGCCCATAGCCACCCCTTGCGCTTGTAGGTAGAATTTGTCTTTGAAGGTAAAGATGTTTCCGGTAAGTATATATTGGAGTAACGAGGTTATAAACTTATTGAAATTTATGTCCAGTAAAAAATGGGTAAAAAAATGTTCATTTGTGTCTGGACAATTTGAATTCCCCTTTGATGGGGAATACTGCTGTACAGTGCTTCGACATCTATGGTGACTAATAGTGATGTCGAAGGAATACATAGTTGTGATGTGAATTTGAGTGGTTCTGGAGTGTCCTTTAAATGAGAAGGTAATTTGGTAACTAACAGTCTCAAATATGTATCAATTAGTTCACATGCATTAGAGGCTATTGAGCTCATTCCTGAGATAATTGGTCTTCCGGTGGGGTTCTTTACATATTTGTGCACTTTTGAGAGTGCGTAAAAGGTTGAAGTTATGGGGTTCTTTATTTCCAAATATGCCTGCATTTTTTGGTCTATAATTCCTTGGTTAAAGGCTTTGTTGATAATCGTGTAGAACTCAGAGTGAAATGAAGTGATGATACTGTTGTAGATTTCTTAATACCACTCCATGTTGTGAAGAATTTTAAAGCATATTTGTTAATAGTGATATTGGTTTAGTATCACTATGTTGCAGCCCTTATGGGCCGGTTTATTCACCATATTCTTATGTTGTTTAAGTTTCTTTAAAGCTAACTGGAGTTCTGGTTTCAAATTTGGTGGAGATGTATCATGTTGTTTGGATTTCATGGTTGTCATCAGATTTAAGAACGTTACAATATGTGGAAACAATGTCATTGGTGGAAAGAGTGTTGATTTAGGTCTTCTCTGAGAGATTGGTGTTGATAATACAGTAGTTGGTGAGGTGTCCTTATCTGTATTTAATACACTTTCTTCAAGAAGTTGGTAAAGAATTTTAAAGGTCTTAAAATCATCAATATTGAAATTAGCAATCATGCAAGCACATAAGCATCTATCCCCCTATTACCAATTACAACTACTGTACTACTTTACTATCTGTAGGATTTGTCCCACTATTTAATTTGCTAGCAACAGTAAGTTGTAATATTGTCATTAGAGATGAGCAAATTTCTCAAAAATTCGTTTCGGCCGGTTCGCCGAATTTTCCGAAAAGATTTGCTTCGATCCGAATTTATTTGCGGCGAATCCCGTTAAAAAACGGCTATTTCCGCGCTGCAGAGAGCCTTGATAGTAGTGTAGAACACTGTGCCTTGCAGTAACACGCATAGGGAGTCTGCTGTGGTAGTGAAATAATACAGTATGATATGCAGATGACAGGCGTCGCTATTAAAATCACTGCACACTTCACTTATTTGGGCAGTCACGGGGCCAAAACTGACCAAATAACTCAAGTATGAACTCAGCCCTACAGGTCCATGTTAGCGTCAAGAAGAAGCACACTCCTTTTACACCCTTGTCAGCTGATTCCACAAAGATGCCTACAGAACCTGTTCTATTAACCGCTTATACAAGTAGAGCCCCCCCGACAGAGTGGAGAGGGTGACTGAGGTGGCGGCAGCAGCACCATCAGGCGGAGACCACAGAGTGGCACAATGACAGAGTCTGGAAGAGGCGGCAGCATCAGGAGGCTACAGAGTGACACAATGACAGAGTCTGGAGGTGGCGGTAGCATCAGGAGGAGACCATAGAGTGGCAAGGTGACATAGTGTGGAGATGGCAGCAGCATCAGGAGGATACCACAGAGTGGTAAAGTGACATAGTGTGGAGATGGCAGCAGCAGCATCAGGAGACCACAAAGTGGGGCGCTGGGGGCAATACCAGTACCCGCTGACGAAGGTGGGTGAAAGAAGGAGCACTTGGCATCTGATGTGTGGCATCAGACGGGGACTTGACTCCGAGGGGCTCTCGCTTCTGGCTCCAAATGCCCGGCCCGCTCCGAGGACAGTGACAGGTGGGGAGTTTGACTGGGGAGGTACACCTAAATGGTAACACAGGTGTCCTAAGGCAGGCTCAGGGAGGACAGAAACCTCCCATGGAGCAGAAGGGCAAAAGCTCGCTTGATCTTGATTTTCAGTATGAATACAGACCGTGAAAGTGGGGCCTCTTGATCCTTGAAACTTTTGGGTTAAGAGCAGGTGTCAGAAAATTTACCACAGGGATAACTGGCCACAGAGTGGCACAATGGCAGAGTCTGGAGGTGGCGGCAGCATCAGGAGGCTACAAAGTGGCACAATAACAGATAACTGGCTTGTGGCGGCCAAGCGTTCATAGCGACATCGCTTTTTGATCCTTCGATGTCGGCTCTTCCTATCGCTGTGAAGCAGAATTCACCAAGCGTTGGATTGTTCACCCACTAATAGGGAGCTGGGTTCATTTAGCACATTCAGCTTCTGCGCTGTTGGATGAGTGCACGCATACTGTTGCCTCTTGGCAATCACTTCAGTGATCGATTGCTGACAGAATGACTGACGAGGAGTAGGAGGAGCATCTGGACCAGCAGAAGATGGGAATGACATACAGCTCTCTTCGGCTGAGGTGGTGAAGCCTTGACTGCTTAAAACCCGGTGCGTGCCACTAGGTAATGCAGCGGTTGCTACGGCAGGCTGGACCACCACATCGGAGCCACGGTTCTCCCAGACCCCTTTATGGTGACGCTGCATATGTTAACGCAGGGCCGTGGTGCCAACATTGGCACCCTGACCACGCTTCACCTTCTGCCCACATATTCTACATATGGCCATGTTAACCTCCTCCGGTGGCTTAACAAAAAACTGCCACACCGCCGAGTAGGTGATTTTCCCCCCAACAATCCAGACTGACTGACTGCTACTGCCGCTGCTTCCGTGAACCCCCTGCACCACTACTTCCCGGGCAGGTAGGCTGCTGCGAAGCTGATGGTCTACCATGGGCACGTTTGGCTCCCGACCTCCCACTGCTGCCACCCTGCTGACTACCAGCCATGCTACTACCTTGATGGCTCAGCCGCTGCCTCATGGGCAAGCTGCCACCCTCTTCTCCTGATGATGATGAAGCCCCTTCTTCACCCGGCTCCCAAGTGCGATCGGCTTCATCATCATCGAGTAGTGTATGCACGTCACTGATGTCCTCCTCAACAGTCTCTGGGTCAGGAACCTGACCGCTCGCAACACCACCTCCCACGCCACTCTCCTCATCACTACTTGCCTGCCTAGCGGAGGAAGCGGCGGATGTCTCCTCCAAATCTTGGCTGGGCAGTAGCTGCTGACTGTCTTCTACTAGCTCATCCTCGCTGTATAGTGGAGCTGAGCCCACAGCATGCAATACTTCTGTGGCTGAGGGAACAGTAAAGAACAGAGGCAGGTTGAGGACAGGTGAGGGCACAGGGCCTGTTCCCGGGCCATGCCAACTAAGGGTTGTGTCTGACGAACCCACCGACTGTTGGCTGGGGGTGTCTGATGTCACTTGGGATGAAGTGGATGACCGAGTTAACCAAGTGAACTGCGTATATATTTTTCTTTTTGTACTCAAATACATCACTAAATGCTTTCACCACAAATAACTGCAACAGTGAACTGCGTATATATTTTTATTTTTGTACAGAAATACGCCACTAAATGCTTTGACCACAAATAACTGCAACAGTGAAGTGCCTATATGTTTTTCTGAATATATAAATTGCTGGAATGACAGAGCTGTATAATGGCTATTTGAATCCCCAAATAATCTTTCCCTGCACTTGTAAATCGCTTTTCTAGCACTGTCCCTAGCGCCTTCTGACGTCTCTCCCTGCACTAAGATGCTGTGAAATGATTCCTACGTCTCTCCCTGCACTAAGATGCTGTGAAATGATTCCTCCCTATCCTTTCCCTGCACTTGTAAATCACTTTTCTAGCACTGTCCCTAGCGCCTTCTAACGTCTCTCCCTACACTAAGATGCTGTGTAATGATTCCTCCCTATCCTTTCCCTGTACTTATAAATAGTTTTTTGAGTTTTTTTTCTCACAAAGAGGTTTTTGCTATCACTCAGCACCTGCAGAGCCCCATGTCTTCACATGTGTAGCTGCCATTTTAAAAAAAAAAGGAATCCGAGGAAATTCGGATTCGTTGCGAATCAATTTTTTTCTGACGTTCGGATCGAATTCCACTTCGTCAGATTCGATTTGCTCATCTCTAATTGTCATCTATAGTTCTTAATTGAATTAAATCGTTATTAACTGTAATTCTTCCTATTTTGCCCTGCTCTCATCTTCCCCTCCCCCTGTTGATCTACATGGGGCGGAAGGTACCAGCCTATTTTGGGGGTGGTAATGCTCCTCTTTTCCCCCGTGGTGCCATTTAAGATGACAACACGGGGCTTCCCTATGGGTCATGCTACCATCCCTTGTTTGGTCGTCAGGGGACCCTGACGCCCAGGACCCGAACAGAGGAGAATTCTATCTCTCCACAGTCGGATGAGACCGACATCTGGGGAGGAGAAAATCAATGAGCAGACACACCCCTAGGAGTAACCCCATTATCAGATGGACATATGTTTAACTCACGGGTAGAAACATCTCTAGGCATGACCTACAAGCAAATAACACATCCTCCTAGTATCTAGCATTGACTGCGCATGCTAGGTTTTCCACGGATGCGCAGTTAATTCATATAATGACGGATGCGCAGTTAATTCATATAATGACAATAGTCTGAGGGCGGAAGTAGTTTGATACTTCTGACCTCAGATTTATTAACGCGGCTGCGCAGAGAAGCTCGCATGTCTCTTCTCCTTGGTCAGCATTGACTGCGCATGCCGGGTTTTCCGTGCATGCGCAGTTGATGCATACAACATACATGTTGACAGTCTGAGGGCGGAAGTGATTTGATACTTACGACCCCAGATTTTTAGATACTAACCCACTAGGATAGTCCATGTTACTTATTGCCTACGTACCTATTCCTCTGGTACATATAGATTAACTAGTAAGTATGATAACCATATTATTACCTTATTCTCACATATAAATAATTTACCAACCATATTTTCTCATGCTAACAATTTGATTTGTTCAGCTTTTCCTACATACCATAAGGCTCAAAAATCTTTAACAACCTTTGGAATCATCTGGTTAACTGGGATATACCCTCAACTCTTAACCTAGGTTGGGAGGTAAGTGACAAATTATTCTCATAGTCACATTCTATCTTCATGTCATAAGTGGTCGATTAATAGCACTAAATATTGTACATTCATATATAATTTATATTGTATATCCATATATTTTATAATCAAGGAACTCAGATCACAAGAGAAATCACTTTATGACAAATAACCAAAACAATAAGTGGACCCAGCATTCACTGCAATGTAAGTGTCCTAATAGTAGTCATACTAAATCTAACCTAGTTATGATATGGACTTTATGGACTAAACATATAATGACCACATCATACTTTCTACAGATTTCTTCCATCATTTGCAGTGACTTTATCCTAAACACAGCGCCATCGTTATACTGGCATCTCCATTACGTCTCTTTTGACAATCGCACTTCCACATCTTGGAATTTGTTTCTTCTAACCACAGTAAGTCCCACTTCAGAACATAGAACTGTTTTTCATATGTTCTTTATAGAACTGATATATGTAGATTATTTTTGGGCAAACTATAAGTCAATCTTAAATACTTAATTCAATACGATATTCTAATTGTGTACATAGTAATATTCTTTTACCTGTTAATAACTTGCAAGATTTATTGCTGTGAAAAAACGATGAACACAAAACTATGGATACTCATATCTTACGTATATTAATTGTTATACTATATAATATATATGCTTATGTAACTAATATACAAGTATATAGGTTGTATTTGTTTTTGCTGCAGTCTATACCTACTTAAGTCTCGTCTCTCTATCCCCTGGGGAAGCCACTTTTTAGGTAAAAGGCGTCGGGAAAATATTGAGACGCTCTAAAGTATACATTTACCTAAAACATGATTTTCCAGCTTTGAAAAGAATAGGGACTGCTGAAAAATATGCAGAATAAATTTTTGTTTAACTGTGCCCAAGTAAGGAAATTTTCACTTCCAACATAAAGTAAATCCCCTAATAACCAGTGGATATGAGTTCCTACTGAAATATTTCCACTAACACCTTTTCTGGTGGCAGTTTTAAGTTGAAACTATTGTGAGAATGTTTGTAAAGAACAAATTTAAAATGCTAAGGTGATTTTAGGTAAATGTTATTTTTTTATCATTCTCAACCCTCATTCGCCTTTCTAAAATTCTCTGTCCTTCTGGTGTAGCAGAGTGAAAAAACCCTGTGTAAATTCCATGTCAGTCTGGTTGGAGCGCACACAGAACCTCTTCCCTGGCCCCCATGTGACAGCGCCCATGCCTAGAAGCTAGACATGGAGGAAGTAGGAAAATAACTTGCTACCTCATGTTGAGTTTTTTTACTTTGCTCAAGTGGGAAAGCATATGGAAAATAACTATCAGAAGCAGAGGGGTTGGGTTTTATAGAGTGAACTTTTCTATATTTTTAATGGGAAAAAAAGAATTTTGCAGTTTTGCAATTTACTAACTGAAAAACTAGATGATATACAAATGAATTTTGTAAAAAAACTTTGTGCCAGTATCAGACTGCTAATATATGTTAGCAGAACTAAACAAAGCACTCGCAGCCTTTGAGAGTTGGTATTTAATAACATAATGCACTGAGCAATACCAATGTGCTGCAATGTATAATCTGATTAGTTGTGCTGTAACAACTAATTAGATATTTCATTGCATTTTTTTTAGAGTAGTCAATGAAAAATGATAGCTGACTGGTTGATAAGGGTTAGTGCACTGTGCGTAATTAAAAAAAATCTCTTCAGTTCTGATCAAAACAAAAAAAGAACCTTTTTATGTCTGTGGTCATAAGTATTTCATGAAATCCTATTTTTTTTTATTTCAGCAAATCTGGAATAGATCTAGTTTAGGAACGGAAGTATTTGCCAATAAAAATGATTTTTTAAGAAATCCTATCCAAGTTTGCTGGGTTTTTAGGTTTTTAATAAATCAGGCACATTGATTACTTGTAGTTCATGGCAAGGATCAATTTAAATGAACCATAATAACGATCAAAAATAACATTTAGAGTAACATTGCACAGCGTATGCCTAGCATAAGGGTAAAGAGAATTGGTAGTAGATCTGGAACAGTTTTAGTTTGCAAGCATAGATAGCACTTACAGCTAGTGCCCGGGTTAAGGACATCCGACATGCAGATGATACGAATGGGACTTTCCTGCTCCCTTGTGTACAGGACAGAGGCTTGGAGGGGGGCGGTTTGCATGACTTGCAGAAGAAATCTTTTGCTGGAGGTTGTGGGTGATCTTAAGAACTGATCTGTAACATCTTGTAACTCTTTAATGACCAAGACAAACTCTGTAGTTTCTTTTTGCATATCAAAGCACAGCTTGCTCCAGAAGTTAATGAATGTCTAGGCTCAATAAAGTTTTTTTTATTATTTTTGCTGTTTATTATCTCACAGTGAGGATTTTATACAGTAACTGACACCACGCTACCTAATAATCTGTTGAGACAAACATCTGTCCTAATTTCATTTATTAAAATAATGTACCTGTTCTGACTTACATACAAATTCAACTTAAGACCCTATCTTGTATGTAACCTGGGGACTACCTGTATTAGATATTTACTTCCAACTACAGTTACCCTTTGTGATAAAATAATATAGAAGAGTTTTGGTCTAAACAAAAGCCTTCTATAGATGGACTTATATAGACCTCTAACTCCAGATATCTGTGACTGAGTTGGCTGCTGATATTCAGTTCAGCTTATTTTATTAAGTATACTTTGTATAATATCCATACAAATTGTTCCTCACCCTTCTCTTACCTCTTTATACTACAGACCTCCGCTCATCCATCACATAGGGATTTTGCAGCTGGAGACATTAGCCTTTTTCAGAAGCTATTATACTGCATGTTAAAGTATTTTTTAACAGAAGGCTTTATTTAAAACTCAACAGGGACTTCCAGTTCCAGCGCCTAGTGAGCTGCCAGCATGCACTAGCGGCTCCCACTCACCTCAGGGATTTATGCATACAAAGCCGGCACTTCCTTCACTGACTCGCAGCGGTTCCTCTCATCACTGGTGCCTGGATGGACCGGTTTCTGAAGCGCTGGAGCTACTATTTCTGCGCTGGAAGCTAAAACTTAAGCGCTACAAGATAAAATAGAGGATTTAGAAAAAGGTCTCGGCGCAATAACCTGCGTATTATAGGTCTCCCAGAAAGTGTTAAACCATCACAACTACTTGAGGTATGCACTACCATTATACAATTACTGGGTCTTCAGATTGACTGCAGAGTGGAACGTGCTCATAGACTGGGCCCCATTCGCAAAGAGGCTTCCAATCCCCGATATGCTGGTGGCATATTCTTATTATACTGATTCTTATTTATACTGACAAGTATAAATCACTAGAATATCAAAAATATCACTGTCTAGCGCAATATTTTCAAAATTTGTATTCTCCTCCAGCAGCAGATGTACAGGCAGGGGTGGCATTCCTTTCGGAAGTTGAACTACCCCAATTACAACAGAGCGACATTGATGCCCTTAATGCGCCTATCACTTCAGACCTAATTTTGGCAACTATTTCAAATTTAAAAAATGAAAAGATGTTGAAAGATGAGGTGGTAGATGATTTGCATGCGCTATATACTAATCTATGGGAACGAGGCATGTATTTTCGTTCGGTCAAGAAGCTTATATAAAGCTTCTTTTGAAAAAAGATAAAGACCCATGTGATCCGGACTCATATTGGCCAATTTCATTAGTGAGTATAGATGTGAAAATATTATCTAAAATTCTTGCAGATAGATTGGCCAAATTACTACCCTCTCTTATCTCTCCTTCTCAAGTGGGTTTTGTTCAAGGTAGAGTGGCAGTGAGGAATATTAGAAGAGTACTGGTAGCATTGGAAATTGGGAAACATCAGCCAGATCTTGATTTAGTTATTATCGCAATAGACGCACACAAAGCCTTTGATACGGTGAATATACCTTGGCTTTTCACGGTGCTTAAACACATTGGAGTTCGGGGCTCTTTTCCTAAATTGTTAAAAGCTATGTACGCATCTCCAATAGCCAGCATACATACACCTGGATTTTTATCACATTCTATTGCTCTCCATAAAGGGACTAGGCAGGGGTGCCCTCTATCCCCTTTCCTTTTCAACCTTGCTCTGGAACCGTTGGTCCGATATTTGGATAGTACCCCTACATTGCATGGTATACCGGTTCATGATAGTGAATTGAAAACCGCGTTCTTCGCAGATGAGATTCGGATTTTTAATTCTAACCCTCAAATTGATAGCAATACCATTTAAACTGTGTCCACTAACTTTGAAAGTTTTTCTGGCTTAAAAATAAATTTTAATAAAAGTGAAATTTTATCTCTAGCCAGGTCTGCAGCAGTTGTGGAGAGTTGGAGGGCCCATGTTCCGTTTAAAGTGGCAGTGGACTCTCTACTCTACTTAGGGCTTCGTATTGGTCGTTTACCATTCTCCCTGTACAAATTAAATTATCCACCCTTGATAACTAAAATACAAAAAGAATTAAGAATGTGGGAGCATTTGCCCCTGTCATTTTTGGGCCGTTGTTATTTAATCAAGATGATGTCTTTCTCCAAACTGGTTTACCCCATGCAGACGTTGCCTTTTTTACTGTCCCATACTGATGTCATTGGTCTTAATAAGGCTTTTACAAAATTTTTATGGAATGGCAAACGCCCGAGAATATCTTTGGCAAAATTGTATCTGCCCAAGTCTGAAGGTGGTGTTGGATTTCCCAATAATAGACTTTACAATCTGGCCAGTCTAGCCAGACATGTTGTTGACTGGCTTAGAGATACATCTTGTTGCTCCAATGTACTTTTGGAGAGTGCAATGGCACATCCTTGGAATCTCTGTGCATTATTACACTGTAAATTTTCAGATGTTCCTATTACTCTGCGTCACAATATTTTAATTAGGGATACAGTGGTTACATGGAAGGTGATTAGACAGAGATTCAGAGTTCAGAGAGATATTGAGATAGACGACAGAGTTCGTCTATCTCAATATCTGCCCATATGTGGTAACCCCATGTTTCCTCAGGCTCAAGAGCATGCAGCTTTTGGTGTTTGGAAACAAAATGGACTAGTGAAGTACAGTGATCTGTTCCATCCGGAGGATAGTACCAAACTTTCCTTAACTGATATGCGGATTAAATACAATATTCCACAATGGGCAGTTCATCCACTGTATTACAACCAGATTATGTCTTACCTCAGGTCCTTAGTTCTCAACTATGCAGAAATATTTCAACCCAGTGGTTTCGATAAACTTTTATCACTATCTTTCCCGAATATCTCCAATATATACGCCTATCTGTTGCCTGTCTTTACCAGGCCGTTATGAGTCTCTAATGTGAAATTGTGGCAAAAAGATTTACCAGATCAGGATATAGTGGAATGTGCTATACAAGGTTATCAAACAGTTAGGAAGAGTATGGTCAATGAGATATGGAGGAAATCCCAATTCATGATATTACAAGATATTTCAGCCCCCCCACAACTGTCCCACAAACTAGAATGTGGCATTTACAATGTCCTAAGTGCGATTGTACTAGTGCTTCTTTATCACATCGTTTATGGTTTTGTCCAAATATCACTGCATTTTGGTGTCTAATACTTTTGTTAATATCTGATGTAACTGGTCATACTATTCCAAATAATCCTTCTCTATTGCTGTTCGGCTCCTGGGATGGAACAGTCACAGATAATATACTTATCCCAAACACCTGGTTATCTCTTCCCTGAAGGTTCCCAGGAGAGATGCTGGATGCTCAAATGCAAGGAGATGACTCACTTATTTTTTGCAGCATTGGTATAAATTTTTGACCTATGCCTTTGTGGACTCGGATAGAAGTTCGATTCTCAATTTGTTCAAATATTCGACATTGTATATAACTAATATTTCTGGCTGATATACAAAATCTTTTTCAAATAAGATATTGCGAGTGTTCTTTCTTTTTTTTTCCCTAGTATTGCATTCCCCTCATTGGTTGTATTTGTTTTGGTTACGTGTATGTAAAAATTGACCCAAATAAAAAAAGTAAAAAAAAAAAAATCAACAGTAGGGTTTTACCACATTGGTGCATCCATTTTTTAAAAAAAAAAATAAAAACCTAACCCCACCATAAAAACCAGGGTGGGGTTAGGACTTACTTTGGGGTGTTATAGGGCACAGTGGATGTGAATCTCTTTGTAATAAGTAAGTCTCATAGGATTCACGAAGGAGCTGGTCTTCCTTCCATGCAAAGTTATTATATAGGCCACAACAACAGTACTTAGGGATTGGCTAGTTCTGTTTAATATATTTTATTATGAAAGCATTTTACTATTGATAGTTTTTCTAAGAATAAAGCAGGTTAGCGTTAAAATTTCCACTTTATATAGATCTGATTCCACTGCCAAGTATAAACAAAATCAGAATCATGTCAGCATACGGATTTAGCCATAGGAGAAGAAACAGCCACCTTTCTAGCTCATGCTACCTTCTAGCTCAAATCCCAGCTGCTGTCTTTTCTATAAGTTTTCCTGAACCATAACTTTCATTTAGTTAAAGCATACCTTAATTTAGAAATTTCACTTTACATAAAAGAGTAGACAACCCTTTTATGTAGAGTAAAAATTCTGTTTGTTTTTTTAAGTGCAACACCCTTTAAAAAAAAAAAAAAGAAAAAGATGCTTTACTGCCCCCTAATTCTCGATCACCTAGCACCAGGAGGAGCATCCAAGAGCCTTCCAGGATGCTTGACGTAGGTATCCCAGGAGGCTCTTGAGTGCTCCTTCTGGACAATTTCTGTGTAGTTATTTGCTCGTGTGTTTCCGAGAAAGTCCTTGACAATGGCTTTGAATGATAACCAAGCATTCTTTTCCACTTCTGACATTGTCCTGATGAAATGTTCATCTTTGATGAGCTGCCGAATCTGTGGACCAAAATACACACCGGCCTTTATTTTTTTCAAATGACCGGCTAGAAAAATGCCAAAATGAGGTACTTGAAACATTCTCCTTCAGTTGGCAAAGTTTTAAGGAACTGCTTCATCAGACCCAGTTCCATGTACAGAGGCGGGAATATAATATTCTTTCTATCAACAAGTGGCTCATGTAGAATGTTTGGATCTCCTGGTTTTAGGGCAGATCTTGGAGGCCAATTCCTTTCCACCCAATGCCTCTCACAAGCTCTGCTGTCCCACATGCACAGATAACAGGGATACTTGGTGTTTCTGCGTTGCTGACCAAGAAGGAAGCAAACCATTTTAAGGTCAACACAGATGACCCAATTATGTCGTTGATATTGCAACAACTCAATGACTCTCTTTATGTCTGCATATTCTTCACAAAGAGAAACTGAATGGCCAATTGGGACAGACCCAAATATATTGCCATTGTGAAGGAGGACACACTTTAGGCTCCGCTTTGAGATATCCATGAATAGTCGCCATTCAGTTGCGTTATAGATTGGAATTCCCAATTCCTCCAATAAACCAGGTATGTTATGGCAATACACAAAGCCACTGTCAGTTCTAAAGTACTGCAGAAATGCAATTTCTCTGGTTGGAAAGTATAATACCTTTGTTCCTTTTTCAAGTAGGTTTTTCTCACGCAGTCTTGAAGCTAGGAGTTCTGAAACGTTCTTCGTTAGTCCCAAATCACTCAACTCATGCTGATCAAATCCCTTACCAACAGAGTCCTCTTCAATTTCAAACTCTTCATCATTGTTGTCACCTAGGTGGTAGGGAAGAGTTATCGGTCCTCCTATTGGAGTTGGTGTTGAGCTACCTCTATGTACTTGTTCAGTGGTAAAGAGAGGAGAAAAGAAAGAGGTTTACGCTCACAATTTTTAGATAGGTAGATTAATTATGTATTTGTGTAAATTCAATTTCATACATATTTGTAGTACAAGCATATTAGGAAAGTATACCCGGTCTGGTTTGTGGGTTCACTGACCAAGATAAATAATTCCTAGATAATAATGCTACTAGCTATTAACTGTGTTTGTCTTATGCTGTCCTGACTTTCTAGGCTTCCTCAGGGGAGCTTAAGCTTAAGATCTGTGCGGTCTAAATATATTAGAATGTATAGGAAAACATGGTGGTGAACAAACATGTAAGATACAGGAGAAAATATACTGAATGGAACATGCAAAGGTCGAAAACTTTCCCCCCCCCCCCTTTCCTTTTTTCTGATCAGCATTAGATTGACTGCTCTCTAGATGAGGTAGTCATGATATTTGTGTGTCAATATACTAAGAATATAATAATGAATATATATATGAGATATAATGCATTCACTTTCATGAAGATACCTCAAAAAAAAAATTTTCATGAAGGTACCTCGAAAAATTTTTTTTAAGTAAATGTATAGTATCACTGAAATATGCCTATAAGATTGAGGGATAGAGAGTGTAATAGCTATTGTTTTGAAGATTTTAGTGACCTTAAACGTAAGGTTTTTACGTGTGTTCAAAGTCAGTGCGTGCGTGCGTTCAAAGTGGCAGGTAGTAAAAATGTCAGTCTGAAATATAGTGGTTAACCTTCAAGTATTAGTGCAATATTTCAAATATTGTTAAAACTTATACTAAAATTGTGCTATATTAGTTTGATTGGTATTGCAATGATAAAAATTAGTAATAGAGACGAGTAATATAGGTACTGTTGTGGTTACTTACAGTTCAGTTGCTAGTGCTTATGTGGATGATATAAACTTCAGTAAGGGAAGAATGCCAGCGGAGGTGTATAGCTGATAAAAGTAAAGTGTTGCGGGACTAGAAATAATATATTATGGTGGTTTTGCTGAGGTGTGCAACTAATAAGTTGGAATATGAGACAGATATGGCATAGTGCATACCTGGCAGCTGCGTGTGCTTGCGGCGTGCTCTGATTTGGCAAAACGCCGAAGCGTGCCTGATAAGGACGTGCTTCCAGTTATTGGGCGTGAATGTATGGGGGCAGACACATCACGAGGGTGTCTGTCCCTCTGCAGACATTAGTGGGGACTTCCCGGGGCGTGTCCAAGGCTCCATATCCAGGGTGCAGGACGTAATTAGCACCCTGCATCCCTGGATAGGTGATCTTTCCTAACGGGGGCGGGTCATACGGGGATCCCAGAGGGAAGCTACGTGCAAAATCAATGCACATAAGCCACTGGAGGTGGCGCTGGGTCCCCGCAAGCTAAGGACAAGTGCGGGGGAGTCATGTTGTGTAGTGCCTGTTGTGCTGGAGAGTGATAAAGTGTTGCATGGCCCTGTGGGTGTGATAGCAGTATGCTTTATAAAGAAATATACATATAAATACAGTAAATATAAAAACCATTACATATCATAGAAGGTACAATATTTACAGTAATATAATCATTTGTTGAGAAAGGTAATCATATTCATATATTGTAATCTTCATAATAATAATATATACATAGTTAGGGGGAGTAATAATTTAGAAACATAATATAGTTGATAATACCTCAATAGGGATTTTGTGCAATATATATGACTATACATACAATGTATATATGAATAAAGAAAGTAGCTAGTTGATTGCTACTGTATTACATCAATCTTTTGGTATGAGCTCATACTATAGTACAACAAAAACGTACCGTACTGCATAGTTCTCCCCAGCCCGTTTTGGGGGGGGGGGGGGGTGGTCCACCTTCCATGATTATTCCGCCCGGCACATTTTCAGCAGCTCTGAACGGACACCGGAGAGCCTGCTCTGCTCGCTCTGTTCTCCGCTAGTAAGAGCTGATTGCTGATTAGAGCTTGGCGGAGTGAGGAGAGAACAGCACAGCTATGAAGAGATCACAGGCTGTCCCTCCCCCTCTCATAGCTGTGCCGAGTCTTTTGAAAAAAAAAAAACATTGTGTAAACAATGTCTCCGCACAGTGGGCGTGTGTAATGACGTCATCAGAGCAGTGTGTGTGTAAATGCTGCATGTCACATTTCTTAGCCTTACAGCTCTGTGTATAAACCTTCACATCCCCTAAACTTTATGTCATAATGATTTGAAATTTTCAGAGTGCACAGGGAACACCTATAGTTAGCACCATTCACAATTTCAGCAACCCAGCTTTTACAAATTTCATGATATGGGGATCTGAATTGTAAAATCTTGTAAAAATACAACATTGGGGTTGCAGTATTAAAAGCAAGTGCGCCTTGGAGTCCTAAATTAAAAATGCATATTGGGGACCCCCTGGGTCACTTACATAGAAAGGAGCATTGGGGAAGGGCCCCTAAACTCATACTTATCTCTCACAAATCTATACCTGTCATACTATGTTACCCTGTCCACTTATCTTCTTTGAACCCCAATTTCTCTAGAATGGTGGGGTGTACAAAGCCGAAAATGTAGGTGTGGGGTTTTATCACAATGGCATCATTAGAACATAAAAAACTCTGCCCATCAAAACAAAATTGGGGTTCAGGTACTGGTAGGGTAAGTCATGGGTAACAGGGCAGCATGTTTTGATGGGCAGAGGTTTTTATGTTCTAATGATGGTAAACAAACAATGATGGCAAAAGGTATAAGGAGCCTGTTCACCAATGCTAGAAGTCTAGCAAAACAAGGGGGAGTTGGAAGCCTTAATGAGTGAGGAGAATTATGACTTAGTCGGTATTACTGAATCCTGGCTTTGTTCTTCACATGACTGGGCTGTCAATATTCCTGGGTATACTCTCTTCCCTAAAGACAGAGTCAAACGAAAGGGTGGTGGTGTCTATATGTGAGAAGTGATCTGAAAGTGAAAGAAGAAATTGCGGATAGAACCAGCAATGAGGTTGAGGCATTATGGGTGGAGGTGAATGTGGGGGTGAATAACACACAATTTATTATTGGAGTCTGCTATAGGCCCCCAATGCTAAGGAAGAAATTTAAAATCAACTACTAGCACAGATAGAGAAAGCAGCAAAAAGTGGAAGTGTTTTAATCATGGGAGATTTCAACTACCCTGACATTGACTGGAGTAATGGCACTATGGGAACAGCAAAAGTGAGGAAATATTGTGAATTTAATACAAGATAATTTTATGGTACAGTTTAAAGAAGCCCCAACTAGAAATGATACTCTGCTGGACCTAGTTCTTTCTAACAATGCATAACACGTGTGCAAAAAAAAGAGAATCTGGGTAGCAGTGATCATAATATGATTTCATTTAATGTAAGCTGTAAGCAAAAAAAGGAAAGATAAAACCATTTCATTTTAAGAGCAGATTTTTCATTATTAAGGGCAGCTCTCTGTGACTTGGACTGGGAGACAATATTGTCCTCAAAGAACACAGAACAGAAATGGGAATGTTTCAAGTCTGTTCTACATCTCATCATTTGAAAGCTTTAAAGAATATAACAAAAGATGTAAAAAGGAGATAAATTGTGCAAAACTTCAAAATGAAAGACTGATTGCAAAGGAAAGTAAGGCAAACCCCCAAAAATGTTATCAAATATAATAATAGCAAAAAGATCAGATCTGAGCATGTAGGCCCCTTAAAGGATGTCGCTGGGTTGGTAACTGGGGATAAAGACAAGGCAGATTTACTAAACACTTTTTTTAGCTCTGTGTACACAAAGGAAAATGGCAGAGCTCAAGTCCAAATTCATTATAGCAATGTCACTGCCTTAAATGAGTCACAATGGCTCAGAATTTATATGATTGAGAAACAGCTGGGAAAAATTAAGGTTGAAAAAGCACCAGGACCTGATGGATTACATCCATGTGTGCTCAAAGAGCTGAGCTTGGTTATTTCAAAGCATTATTTCTAATTTTTAGAGATTTTTTAGTCACTGGCAAGGTACCGATGGATTGGCGTAAGGCCAATGTGGTTCCTATCTTCAAAAAGGGAGCAAAGTCATTACCAGGTAACTACATACCGGTTAGTTTAACGTCCATAGTTTGAAAGGTCTTAGAGAGTTTGATAAAGAACCACATAGAGGAGTTTCTGCTAGAAAATAATATTATAAGTGATAGTAAGCATGGCTTCAAGAAAGACAGAAGTTGTCAAACAAATTTACTCTCTTTTTAAGTAAACAGGTAGACAGTGGAGTAGCAGTTGATATAGTGTACTTGGACTTTGCTAAAGCATTTGACACTTTACTCCACAGACGGTTAATATGCAAGTTAGGGTCGATAGGTTTAGAAAAGTCAATCTGTAAATGGATAGAAAACTAGCTTAAGGACCTCATCCAGAGAGTTGTAAGTAATGATTCATACTCTGAATGGTCTAAGGTTATTAGTGGTGTACCCCAGGGTTCAGTGTTGGGACCTTTACTGTGTAACATCTTTATAAATGATATAGAGTTTGGGATTTCTGTGTTTGCAGATGACACCAAACTACGTAATGGAATTAAGTCCATACAGGATGTCTATAATCTACAAGCAGACCTGGAGGTACTGTGTGATTGGGCAGCCAAGTTGTAAATGACATTTAATATAGATAAATGTAAAGTTATGCACTTGGGGGCTAACAACATGCATTCTTCATACTGTCTAGGGGAGATACTTTGTGGGGAGTCGCGAATGGAAAAGGATCTGGGGGTTCTGGTAGATCATAGACTTAATAACAGCATGCAAAGTCAAGCAGCAGTATCTAAAGCTTGTAAGGTACTTTCTTGTATTAAAAGAGGAATAGACTGCAGAGATGGAGACATAATCCTGCCCCTGTACAAAGCATTGGTCACACCACATCTGGAATATGCAGTCCAGTTTTGGGTACCAGTTCACAAAAAGGACATTGTGTAATTGGAGAGAGTGCAGAGAAGGGCAACTAAACTAATAAAAGGAATGGAGGAGCTCGGCTATGAGGAGAGATCAGCTGAACTGAATCTATTCCCCCTTGAGAAGAGACGTATAAGGGGGGATATGATCACCACGTATAAATATATAAATGGTCCATATAGAGAACACTCTTCCCAAATATTCACTGTAAGGTCATTACAAAGCACAGATTCTCAAGATGGGACTATCCTTTTGTCCACCTCACAATTTAGACAAATTCAAACTAAATAAAGACATTCATTCATTCGCTAGAAATCTCACACTCACTAATGTTTGATAAACAAAATAAAGACACACCTTTTACAATTCCTCCAGAATTAAAAATAAATACAACACCCAAGAATTTAGAGTTTTCAAAAACCTTGTTTCCCTGCTCATGGAAAATGACCCTCTTTCTCTCCTACAAGAATCACCTCCCAATAGATCCTATAACACAGTGGTCGCCAACCTTTTCAGACCCACGGAGCACTAAATTTACCGTTTCCGGACCGTGCCAGGTGTCACTCAAAGGAGAAGAAACTTCCCTCTGGCTCTGGCCGGTGTGCCCCCCCCCCCCAGTGGAAGCCTTTTCCTGACATTACTCGGGGGCGCACCAGCCAGAGCTGCTGACCACCGGTTGGCGATTGCTGCTATAACACACTCATTATCCTCTGACCCCTTGCAAAGGAAACCCAAATCTAAATTTTATCCTCCACTTTCCACAAACTCTCATATCCAATCCTTTGTGGATGTAATGACAACTAATCTAGTAACTCCTCCACTTAAGTTCTATCCAGCTCAAAGATAACGTCTATTAGAAACTAAAATCCATCCACAACATTGTCATCAAATTAGCAGACAAAGGTGGAAACGTTGTCATCATGAACACACCCCACTACAAAGAAATGTGCCTGAAAATAGAATGGTATCATGATCACGACCGACAAATGTGAGGACACAAAACAAAAACATTATATGAGAAGCATATCAAACTACAGCTATCTATAAAAACACGAAAGACTACCTGATCATTCAACATACTATGATTCCAATGTTTTAAACCCTTCCGAAAGTCCAAAAGAAATTTGACGAACCCTTCAGGACGCCCTATTGTATCAGGAAATAACTCCATTTCCACCCATGCAAGCGAATTAGTGGATTCCTATTTATGCCCTCATGTAACAAAACTTCTATCCCACCTAAAGGACACAATTGATCATCTGAAGAAAACCAATCACATGATCATTCCACCTAATACCCTATTAGCTGCCATAGATTTAATCTGAAGTCCTGTCGTAACATTAATTATGTCGTACAGAATACAACTGACTTCCACATCTAACTGCTTACATCGGAATCTACCTGTTAGCACTGCAGGTCGTGCCGGCGCCGCTGCTCCTAATTGCAGGCACGGGTGCCGGGTCCTATCTTTCACGTAGAGTAACCCCACTACCTGTGTTCCATGCCTGTGTTTCCTTCATGCTGAGACTTGCTCTGGTGTTTGAGCTGGCGTGGGTGTGTCTCTCTTAAATCTATGAGGTAACACATACACGCCCTCTGTTTTCTACAGCCTATGGTTGGATCTCTGCAGGTATTTAAAGGCACCTCCTACTACAGGAAGTTGCCTGAGTAATCTCAAGGTTTTACCCTGTGTAACTCCCAGTGCTAAGGTGTTTCCTCTGTTTGCTTTACTGTGTACCGGACCTTGTTTCTTACCCTTGGACTTTGCCTGTTTGCCGCCTGACCCTGACTTCGGATTACGTTTTTGGACCTTTGCCCGATTGCCGCCTGACCCTGACCTCGGATCTGGTTTCTGGACTTTGTCTAATTGCCATCACCTTCTTGGCCATGCAAGCCCCTCGGTGCTTGCACCGGGTATCCTGACTCCTGTGGTCAGCTGCCACTGACCCGGGGATTGCTCTGGAGTGGCACCGGCAGCTACCCTGCGGCCCAAGCCTATCCTCACCATCAGAGGCTCTAGTGAAGACCTGGTAGCGGCTTAGTTACGCCCCTCTGGAGCATACCCAGTCAGTGGCACAGTGTATCCACACCCGCTTGCATAACACTACCCTCAGCCACTAACTAAAATTGGTTAATTCTGTCACTATTACGATAAATCCTTGAAAGAAATGTTTTCTTATTTGTCACCTACCTACAAATAAAAGTGTGCACCTGTTATCATCCTGGAACGACCCTTTTCGCCACCAAATAACATCTTGGTGGCAATACATTGATTATGGCAATACATTGATGATATTCTAATCTTCTGGTCAGGTACCACCACGTCTCTACTTGATTTCTTCAATGGCCTTCAAAACAATCCTTTCAACCCTACCTTTACTTTGGAATACCACAAGGAATGCCTATCCTTCCTAGATCTGTATCTAACCATCCAGTAAAACACCATATCTACTACTCTATACAGAAAAGACACAGTCAGCAATACAATTCCCTACGTGGCCAGTGCTCATCCTCGACCATTAATCAACAGTATACCCTACAGCCAGTATTTAAGGCTGCGAAGAAACTGACTTCCAAAAGGAAGCCAAGGCCCTTCAACTAAAACTGCTGGAATGAGATTACTAGAAGAAACTTCTGAAACAGTCATATCAATGAGTAAAAAGCCAAAAAAGACAAGACCTGCTATACAAGAATTCATGGAAACAGGAACTACCTAACGAGATGACTAGACTCATTACTAGATTCAATATGCAACACAATTTTATACGCAAACTTTGCAAGAAACATTGTAATTCAGCCAGGATCCTTAAATAAAAAGATTTGTAGGGAACAAACCATCTATAGTTTATAGAAAATCCCCATCCCTCGGAGACCAATTGGTCTCAAGCCATTTCTCTGAGAACTCTAGTCAACCTGAAATATCAGATACTAGAAGTACTAGATGTGAGCATTGTGCTCAATGCCCATAGATCAATGAAGCCTTATGCATCCCCCTTCCCAATGAAGATGCACATTGCCCTAAACATCATGTCAATTGCTCCACTATAGGAGGCATCTAACTTATCAATTGTATATGTGGCTCGTTCTATATTGACAAGACCAAGAGAGCATTTAGGAAATGGTTTTATGAAGAAGTCTACTCAACAACTAGTGGAAGACTCCTAACTCCTATCAGTTACCACGTCTGTACTAAACACAAAAATGACCCCATGGTCATTTCTTTGCCCTGGAAAGAATACTTCCTAACCCCAGAAGGGGCAACTTTGACCAACTACTACTACAATGAGAAATTAAGTGGATAACAAATATTCAAGCAACAAGATTTCCAGGCCTTAATGACATGTCAACCTTTAAACCCTGCCTACCCTGATATGTCTCTTACCATATTGACTTTTTCATCACCCCTTCTTATCAGAGCACAACTTTTCACATACTCACACATTGCATATTTGTAATGTAATTTAATTGTTCTGTTATATTTATTAATAAAATCAATATTATTCAATAATATTTAGATCCTTTGTGACCTACTGACCACTTTGATACAATGATTTTTGAAACAATATGTAATTATAACAAGAGGTTTTCTCCTGCACAGTACTTTTCAATCATTTGTATTTTATGTATTTTTTTTGCTCATATATTAGGAATAAATGTCCTCTTACTTTAACAGCATTCTAGAGTACACTAACAGGCACAATATATACAATTACCTTTAGCATATAACACTTCCCATTCATTCCTAACACACAGTCATACACTCTACTCCTTTAAGCCATTTTCTACACTACACACATTACTACATGTCTACATACACATCCCTATTCCCTCCCCTCCCTGTTTTCCCTTCTTTGTTTCTCTCATTCATATATCACCACATATCCAATTGCCCACCCCTCCTTCTGTGTTATTGTGCACTCTTTTGGCCCTCCCTCTCTGCTGACTAGCATCTATGTGCATCGCGCTTTTGCCTATGCAGCAGACAGCCATACCCCTGCCCGGCCGCTTTGCGGCATCTTTGTCCCCCAGCCCATTGCTTTGGCTCTCTTTCTGTGCAGCCGTGGCTCCGATCTCTGATCAGAGGGTGCGGCTCGCAGATTGAGTTAACGGTGGGCGAGGAAAACAGGCCTGAATGACAATCCTCGCCTCACACATGCCATTTTATACTATACTACTATTTTAGTAAGCAATACTTAAAACTGAAATTTCTGTTAATTATAGTAAGAAAATATTTGACACCGTTTGAATAGCCAGATCTACCACCAATATTTATTTGTATATTAGACCCTACAGGCATTCCCCTCTAGGGATTCCCTATTGGACCTTTTCTTTGTACCTTGATACCTGTGAGCCAGTTCAAACTGGGGCATGTAAGTTTCCACACTCTTAGTGTACTAATATTATATTAACCCATTTAATCTATATATATATACACACACACACACACACATACATACACTAATTATCCCCTAATACTTCCTTTCAGACACCTTGCATTTTAAATGCTCACCTATTGGATCCTCTACATATACCCAATCTATAGTTCTGATGTAAGTCCTTTATACATTACTCTTACTGAACCACTAAACGTACAATGAAATAGCTCAACATAACATGAGAAACAATACTTACATACTCAACATAACTTACTCATGTATGACATATATTACTTTATTTACTATTTTACCTGTATTGAACATACCTAAATGTGTCACACATATACACAAAAACCCTGTTTATTCTGGGATATTTTATGTTAACCTTTTCTATGTATGTATGTACGTACTTGTTTGGAATGTAATCGTCCTGAGTATTACCCCTGAAGAAGCCTTAAGGTGAAATGCATCGGGAAAAGAGGCGTCAAACGGTTACTTTTTTCACTAATACTGGCTAAGGTGACTAAGTAGCCATTTTTTATAGTGTACCCATGTAAAGTATATAAGGTCAAACATAGCCTAAAAGTGGAATTGGGAAATGACTCTCACTGTTTATATTGTTGGATTTATTATATGTATTGAAATGTGTTCTATTGACAATATATGTTTATTGCACAATTAGAACATATAAACTATACTTGCAATTCAAACACCCCTCGTTCTTCATTTATTCTAACACATTTGATTGTTTTGTTTTTTTTACATTGACTGACAGATCCGATTGTTTATTGGAATTGGAACCAAAGTAAAAAGTCTGTGCATGTGCAGCAGGCTTAATATTAGACCAGTAGATAGGGTGAAACTCATCAGTTTTAAGGGGGATCGGCGTGGTGTCTTTGTCAAGTGTGGGGAATTTATATGGCAGCATTATAGATACATCCAAATATGTAATAGTTTTGGAATTCCTTTATACACAGCATAAATAGTGGTATAACAACAAACATTAACATTGATGTAACTGTGTAGAATGTAGAGACCAATAAGGTGATCTTTAAAGAGATAACATCTTAGTGGTTAACGGAAAGCTCTGCTTACAGACCACATATATGCGGTATACATTTATATTTGTACATCAGTGTTCTTCCCGGCCCCTTTTAGCTAGGCACACCGCCCGGAACCTTTCAGTAACCAACCGGCTGTTTTTGGATGGTTACTAAATAGTTTGATCACAAAACAGAGGCAGCTACCTGTCTGTCTACATCTTCTTTCCACCTAGCTTAAAAAAAATTTCTGGGGAAAATACTGTACATTGAAAAAGATCTGTCAGCCATTCTTCTAATACAACCACGTTTGCCAGTCAATAAAACGCTTCTGTTTCATCATAGTTTAGCATTATTAGCTTCCCGGGCCATTTTCTTGTCCATCGGACAAAGTGGGATATGCTGATTCATAATCCAGTAATGGGGATTGAGTCATAGAGGTGACACACTAAGCTGAACTACTGACAGAAGAATTGCTTGATCTGGCTTGAGCAGACTCAAAGGCCCTAGTTCATCAAGCAAAATCGGACGCTCGCTCGCGCATTCGTATTTGCAATCCGAAATCGTAAGCCATTGCGCATCTCCGGCAGCTTTACTAGTCCGGAAGCCATCGGACTAGATTTTCTCACAAAAGTCACAAGCACACACACGTTCTTTTGTTTGCTTCATATATATATATATATATATAATTATTGTAGGATATAAAAAAATAAATATATATATAGCAATATACACAAATATGTGCTTGGAACCTGGACCTGGACCTGGACCTCCTTCCATCACCATCAGGTGTGTTAGAATGAGTACGCAACTCAGCTGGACAACTAATTCCCAACCAGTTTGGACAACAAGTGGAAGGCAACGAGGGGAGCTAGGGGGAACCACCATAAAACACACCAGGAGACCAACACACCTAGGAAAGTCTGGAATATGCAAGTGGATTTCCTACACCTACTGTAAAAAACACTGCAGATATTTTTACCACTTTTTTGAAGCGGATAGAACACAGATATGTGATATTGTGTCCTTGTTTGTCATAAGGACACAAATACAATTACTACAATTACTCCAAAGTATACGCTTTATACACTACAATGTTAGATTCATACAATTTGTGTATTTGTAATCAATTTGAAATCTTATTTGGAAATGGCTTGAATGAATTTCTACAAGATGCCATGATAAATCTGAGACAGAAGTTTGGATAAATTTATAGCAAGGCATGACAATTTTCTTTTTTTTTTTTTTTTTACAAATGCCAACCAGTCTAATCAAGGAGCCAGTAGACTCCTAAAAGTTTGGTGACATATGCTTCTAAAGACAATAGAAAAGACACTCAAAAGAAAGGTTAGGTGCTGCCTGTTGTTTTCTAGGCATGGTGGGTACAATTATAATGTGTTGTATGGTTAATTTAAATCAATGGCACATCACTGTTTCAGTACTGCATAGATTAATTTTTGAAAGCACACCACCATCAGAACAAATATATGTGAACTAAACTGCTAAATAAAGGTCACTGCAGAACCAAATCATGCCTAATGAGGAACTATTTTAATGTTTACCCAACCTGATTTGCTGTATCCATGCCCCCCTATAGAAATCCTATACCCAAGAAACACTTTATTTTTAACACACTGATAAATATTCGGACACAATATTGGCAGTACTTTTATATTTGTTAACAATATACAGAGAAATATTAACACTTCAGTAAGTGAATAGACAAAAGCACAACAGTATTCCGTGCATTAAAACCATCAGCACTTTACAAACAATCAAATTAAATGTATATCATACATATTTTGACATAATATACAAATACTATTTAAAGGAGTATTTGTATATAAAAGCTGAACTCAAGGCAACACATATATAGGAACCAATTTAGGACCCAAAGTATGTGTTCGGCCAGTCTATTGATCCAGGCACAACTGTCACAGAGCACAGCTAGGTTCTCAACCTTTACTTCTGCACAGCTTGATCATTAACACATCCCTTGGTCCAATTAGTTGACAAAGGACCAGCAGCACCCTGATGGGCCATCATCTACCCTTGCTATCTGATCCTGTTTGCATTGTATTGTCTGTATATTTGCATGAGGAAGAAACTTATTGGTGTCTGAGCTCAACCTTCTCTTTCAATCCTGTTATGTAGGGGATCACAGGAGGCTCCTGTATTCAGATGAATACACTTAAAACATTTAAAATGATTTATGTTTTGTAGTTATATTTTACCAGGACACACAGAAGAGTTCAGATACACACCCTTAAAAATGAATAAATACCCTATCCTTTTCAGACTTCTCCAAACTGGTAAAAAGTGAAAATTTAGATTGCAGCCTAGCGCACGTTGCAGTATCTTAATGAATAGCAGCAATAAATGCTGCTACAGTCTGCATGGGCCACAAAGGGGTTAAGGATAACCAGCATTAGAACAATCACAGAGGTACAAGGACAGCAATTGTCAGCTCTAAAATCCAAGCAGGTTGGTGACACAGAGGGGAATGTGTGTACACTGACAGCCTCCCCAATTGAAAAGGAAGCAAAGCTTGGACAAAGGCTAATATGCATATGGGGACCTATTACTATGCCTTTCAGTCACAAGAGCAGAAGAACAGGTGCCTTCACAAGGAGCACAAAAGAGAGAGAGAGAATAATGTATGCAAAGTGCATTTATGACACATCCATAGAATCACTGAGCAGATCGCAATGATTGCAAATTCCTTTGTAAGGGAAAAATTCATTTACTCAACATCTGGGTTTCATTTACTACAAGGTGAAGAACTAAACAACCATCAACAGAACACTTTTTGGCAAAAGCATTTTAAATATTTATTATTGTTAAAACAGATGTCCAGTGATTTTAAATAGACAACCCTTTACTATATATACAGATCCTACTTATAGTAAATACACGGCACCACAAAAACTACAGACAGAGGGGTGTATAGATATACACAAATCCTATACATACATATTATATATATATACACACACTACATAGACAGGTAAAACAATACAGCAAGATATTGTATTATAAGCCGGTATACAATACAGGTACCATGCTCATTACAACTCAGCTTCCATGCTCATAGAAGAAGGATCTCCAACATCCATCTGCATGAAAATCCCCAGGCTGTAGAATGGATTGTGCAGGCTGCGCCAGAACTGGGAGAGCCCAGGGCAGGCCATTGGTAGCTCTGCTGAACAAGACAGCATGGGCAGAAGCTGCAGCATGATCTGCTAGGAATAAAGAAGACAGGGATTACCTGACACACACCCTGCCATGTTGCATCCACGGTGCCCCTGTCACTGATGAAAGGGAAGCCCCAGATTAGTCAATAAGCAGAACTGCTGCCATCCTTCATCCAGATCCTGAGCTCCAGTGCTCACATTAGTGGCTTGGATGATTCAGCTGCCTCCTTGCTGTTCCCTAGCCCATGATGTCACCATCTTTCTCCATCTCTGATTGGCTGCCAGGCTGCTGATAATAATACTACAAATAGCACTAGGAGGGCTGGGATAGGCAAATCTTTTGTTTCGAAGCAGGAAGTGCACAGAAACCTTTCATAGCAGAAGGAGGGAGCTTATAAAAAAATGTGATGCTTTCACTAACACCACCACTACCACCACAGGCTGCATTGTGTGTGGCCAGAGGTGCAATTCTATCAGTCTGCATGAACATAAGTAATACATGAACACAGCACATTCCTCCTGTGTCTCTGCAGCATACTCAGCTGGATTGTGCTTGAGTGTTACACTACACAGCTCAGCTGATACTAAATTTCTCTTACTGTATTACTGTGTTACCAAGATCTGCCAATTTCAGCAAGGAGCATCACAAAGCAGGAATGCATAGTTCAATGACCCATATCAACCCATCAAGAAGCTATTAATGCAATCAGATTATTGTATACTGTCTGCTAAGGACATTCCTGATAAATGTCACATTTTAATTGTTAGATTTTAGGTGTATTGCTAACCATAAATGTTACAATCTGTTGGTACAATCTCTTTAAGGCTTAGTGTACACAGACGTTTCCCTAGCACTTAGTCTGAGGCTTTAAAAGCCCATGTTTGAAATTCCCATGCATTCCAATGGGTAATCTACACCAGGATGTTTCCTTGAGGCACGTTTATGAGCTCTATCTATAACATCGCTTGCAACGTTTAAAAAATGTAAATGCTGGGTAAATGCAAGAAAACGCCCAAAAAGGCAGGAAAACACTGTGTGATACAAATGTGATGCAGCTGGTCTGTATGGATGTGTAAATTTCATGACAATGAAATAACACTGAAAGTCATGTTTTGACTATTAACATAAACAAGTTATCTCAGTCACACTGGGAATATGTTCAAAAACATATTCTGGGCAATATGCCTGAGGCTGCGTTTTAGAGAATAGGCTGTGATAAAAAGGGAGAAGGGATTTTTCACATTGGGACTCTCACTCTAGGAGCAGATGTGTTGTCTAGAGGCCTGTAAAAATTCCCAGATGTTCCATTACACTCAGGCTGAAGTACCAGGAATCCCCAGGACAAAGTGGAGTGAATATTATTATTATTATTATTATTATTATTAATAAACAGGATTTATATAGCGCCAACATATTACGCAGCGCTGTGAGAAAAGTTCGGGTTTATCGATCACTTACCTGGTCCCGCTGCGATCGTCCATCCGTCGTGTTCCAACGTCGTCCTCCAGCGTCAGGTGTCCTCTCCGGGAAGAAGAAGCCGGCCGGAGTTACAGACTACAGGCTGTCATTGCCAGCAAAGGGTTTTCAACGAAGTATTAGAAATGAACATTTTATTTTCAGCTTTTTAATTTGTCCAATTACTTTTCAGCCCCTGAAATGAAGTGATTGTGTTAAAAAAAAGGCTTTAGTTCGAAGACTTCCGGTTCCGGGTCGCCATCCGTGAGAAGCTGATCGTGGAGGCTCCTGTTCACTCGGTGGCATTTCTTTCTTTATTCTATGGAAGACACTCTGCACCGTCTCCCGCTTTAGATCGGTGACTCCCTGCATCTTGCTGCATGGATAGATTCATAGCCAAAAGGGCTGTTTGCAACTCTCCAGCCACAGGGAAACAGAAGGAGAAAAATCGTAGGCAGTGATCTAAGATGGCGGACGCGACACCCTCAAAGCATTCACGTGCCTCTGATAGCACTGAAGGTGAGCCTCCTCATTCCCTATCCAAGCATACCAGAATAGCTGAAGCTGTTGCTGTTCTTTTCAAACTCTCCATACAAGAAGCTATAGATGCAGCAGTGGGTAAGGGTATAAAGTCTCTGCGGCAAGACCTGAAAAGCCAAGCTAACAGCTTAACTACAGCTGAGGCCAGAATCTCTTCTAACGAAGATGACCTGCTTCAAGCTCGCACTCAGATAGCCTCTGTGGAAACTCAGATGCATGCTCTGACAAAGTGGACGATTTAGAAAATAGATATCGACGCAATAACTTGAGAATTGTGCAAATCTTTTAAATCTGGTATGTTACTACAGTTCTGTGCTTCAACCATCCCTGAGCTGTTGGGCTTGGATCATACATGCAGAGTCGAACGTGCACATAGATTGGGTCCCCTTACTAAAGATTTTAAACGCCCGCGCCCAGTAATTGCCAAATACCTGGACTACGCTGACAGATCCAAATTACAAATCAGCTATCCATACCCATCGTGACCTCGCCACTGCAGGTGCCCGCCTTTTAATTTTTGCTGATTATTCGGCGGAGGTAGCTCGCAAGCGCAAGCTCTTCCAGCCTATCGGCACCTCCCTATTTAAACGAAGAATAAGATTCACATTGGCTTACCCCGACACCTTTCACCTATATGATTTTCAGGGGGAAAATCATTTGTTTACTGATGCAGAAGATGCTGAGGAGTTCCTAAGAAGTAATCTTTTTGCTCAGAATATGGATCACTCAGGAGATATTCCATCATCGCATGGCCCAACTTCTTCCCCTACACGGGAAAATCCTGTCATGTTCAACTCCCCCTCCTCTCAACCCTTGAAATCATACCGCGATGCTGTGGTTAACAAATCGCTGGGTCCTAAAACAGATAAGCAACAAGGCAAGTCACTGAATCGCTTTATACTCGGATGCCTCGGGTATCTACATACTGATAACATCTCTGTGTCGCTGATTCTTTCTCTCTTTTCCTATGCACCTTCAAATGTGTCTCTATCGCAGGATGATAAAAATGTCTACCAAAATTTGTCTCACCTATGGACATGAATGGAATATCACCATCACCTATTGTCTACCTCAGTGTTTTTTGCTCCCCTTTACTTACTAATTTCTTTTTTTTCAAAATGGTTTTCCTCAATTCTATGTCTGTCAAAGAGCACAATCCGATGATCTTTGTGAAACCTTCAACTATGTTGAGATCTTTCTGTAGCTTGGATAATGGCACGCAACTTCCAATAAGTGTCCGTCTTCACTGTACCACCTTGGATATGACTATTCTGGAAAACCTTAGCCGTGTTATTGTCATTGTTTTCTTGACTCAAAGCCCCCGATTCATCAAGCAGAATCGGATTATCGCTCGCGCATTCGTATTAGCGATCCGGAATCGTACGCGGTCGCGCTATTCAGCAACTGAAAAAGAAGGCAGGAATCTGGCTGGCAGTGAGGAGGCGCGTGTACGAGCACGCTCGAGTCCGGACCGCGGTAAACCGCGATCGCTGGCCGCGCGTACTTTCGCGCTTCCAGCGATCGCGGATTTTATTGATGAATCAGGGGCACAGAGAGGACTTTCCAGGTATCATGGTCTTTTTTTGGCTCCTGACTATGTTTACATGGTGGTTGTTTACACATATAAGTGGTTATATTTCTATTTTATGTGGGGCATTTAACACTCGGTTATGCTATATCCCATGCAGGTAATTTCGTGGAATGTAAAGGGACTGCGGTCCCCTAATAAGCGCATGGCGATTCTACGCCACCTTAGAAAACTCAAAGCAGATATAGCCCTGCTTCAGGAAACACACCTGGATGCCCAGGACTTCTCCAGAATGCGGTTGTGGGTGGGGGAGGTCTTGGGCTGGCGGGAGTGCTCATTCTGATACGCAAAAATTTATGCAGTAAAGTGCTATCCTCCCAGTGTGATAGGGAAGGCAGGGTATGTAGAGTTACTATTGAGTTTTCTGATAAAACCATTTCCTTCTACAATGTCTATGCGCCCAATTCACCCCCTGCCTCCTTCTTTCAATCTCTAACTAGCTGGCTGTCCCAGGATTTGGTTTCGTACAAGGTTGTTGGAGGAGATTCCAATACTGTCATGAATGAGATGGAGTATAGAATTGCGGGAACACTGAGGTCCCCTAGATCTTGTCATTTGCAGAATTCCTATGTATCTACCCACCTTGAATGTTTTGCGGAATCTCTGCAACTTAATGATGTTTGGCAAAGGTATCCCCTAGAACGCCAGTACACGTTTTTTTCTCATGTTTACCTCTCCCAAGCACGTATAGATTATTTGCCATGTTCTACCCCACTACGCAACCTGGTGTGTGATGTAATGATTCATCCAATTGCGGTGTCTGACCATGCCCCTATTTAGATATCCTTATCTAGCACAGTACCTAAAGGAGATACAATCATTTGGCGCTTCCCCTCTTTTTTGTGCAAGGATCATGCTTTTCAGGCAGAGTTACACTCTGCTTGGTACTCCTATGTGGCTACGAATGAGGTACATAGAAATCATCCTCAGCTGTTCTGGGAAACTGGGGCCACATTATTTCATATATTGGTATCCGAAAAAAACAGACAGAAGCACAATATTATCAGGCACTACATAAATTGCGTCAAGATCAACAACTACTTACGGAATCTCCGTCCCCGACTACTAGAGAGGCATGGATGGTAGCCAAAAGAGAATTCGATATGGGGCTCGATGGAGGGGAAAATGCTGGCAAAGTTGGTGAAACCACTATATGATGCCAGGGACATACTATCATTATTAGACAAAAACGGAGATACACTGACGAATCCTGCTCAAATAAACGCTCGTTTCGCAGATTATCATCATGGATTGTATACTAAAAAACATGGGCAAACCATATTGAATTATGACGCTTTCCGCTCTATTCCTTTATCTACATTAGAGGAGAAGGATTTGGAGTTTTTAAATTCTCCGATTCTAGAGCAGGAGGTAAAGGACACTATCAAAAGTTTGACAAATGGTAAGTCGCCGGGGCCAGATGGCTTCACAACCGAATACTTTAAGTTGATGGGAGATGATATTATATGTGATCTACACAATTTATACTCTGCCATGTGGGAAACAGGTTCCTATTTTCCTTCTGGAATGGAATCACACATTAAAGTAATTCCTAAAAGGGGCAGGGATCCTAGATGCCCTGATTCATACCGCCCCATTTCTCTCATCAACTTAGACTCAAAGATATTGTCCAAAAATCTTGCCAACAGATTGGCTTTGCTGTTAGCTCAATTGATCTCCCCTTCTCAAGTGGGCTTTGTCCGTGGTCGATCAGCGGTAAGCAATATTCGCAAGGTTTTAGCTGCCCTGGATTTCGCTACACGGAATCTGAAGGTAGACATTGCTATTGTCAGTATTGATGCCTAAAAGGTATTTGACAACGTAGATGTCATTTGGCTTTTCTCAATGCTTGAGAAATTAGGTTTTCGGGGTCCTTATCTGCCCCTACTTTCGGCTATGTACGGATCACCTCGGGCAAGGGTGCACACACCCGGTTTTTTATCTGAACATCTGAGGTTGGAGAGGGGGACCCAACAGGGCTGCCCTCTCTCTCCGCTGTTGTTTAATATTGCGGTGGAACCTCTGGTGCATTTTTTTGAGTGCTCAAATGAACTGCATGGTCTTAAAATCCACACCAGTGAAATAAAGTCAGCATTTTTCGCTGATGATATCCTTCCCTTCACATCTAACCTGAATACAGACTTACCGTTTATATAGAATGTATTCACCCAATTTGAACACTGCTCAGGTTTAAAGGTTAGATAAAAGCGGTTTTATGTAGATAAAAGCGAGATTCTTCCCTTGACCAGCCGTAGAAGGACTGATTGGGATAAAACTTCCCCCTTTTTAATTGCAAAGGATCATATCACATATCTAGGCATTCTTATAGGCAAACAACCATCCTCAATATATGCGAAAAGAAAGATGAATCCCTCTTTCACTTTATCCAGATATCTACCCATCTGTGGAAATCCTATGTTCCCGCAAGGGAGCACTCAATCTGTATTCATGAAGTGGAAGCGCGAAAAGGTGTCTTTAGCGGGAGATCTATATAACTCAGAATTGAGACGATTGGTGACTTTTGGAGAATTAAGGGCCAAACTCATGTCCCAGAGGTTTCTAAATCACCCCCTGTACTAGCTACAAGTAACCAATTATATTAAATCACTGGTCAAAGATATGCCGGGAGCCTTGGGCTAGTCTAGATTTGACAATTTGCTATTTCTCTCCCTACCTTCAATATCAGAAATTTATAGATTATTTTGATACGGGACTATTTTGGCTCTTCACTGGAGATGACTAATATATGCAAATAGGGAGCCGAGCTACAGTTGGAGGATGTGGTTTCTATTGCTAACAAGTTACCAAGTTGTTACCAAGAGGTGTGCAAAGTAATGGTTAACGAAGTGTGGAGGGAGACGCAATTCAAATTACTCCATAGGGCATATAAAGTATTTAAACTCCCGATCACTACCAGTCACAACCTGGTGCTCGGCTTGAGTTTTCTTGTCCTAAATGTAAAGCCTCATCAGCCACACTGGTTCACAGACTGTGGTCCTGCCCTTTGATTACAAGATACTGGCAGAGATTTTTACAATATATCTGTGAAGTAACAGGATATTTTATTCCGGCCAACCCTAGCCTATGTCTCTTTGGGTGCTGGGATAATCTGTCGGATGTAGTACAGGGCAAAGGTAGGCGAGGGTGGATTACTGTATGTCTTCTGGTAGCACGACGGTCCCTACTTAAGGGTTGGACTGACCCCCCAAGCTGGAGGTAATCAAGGGTGTGCTGAACACTGTGTTTTATAGAGAAGCGCTAGATGCTGAACATGTTAATATATCCTTTAACTGGAATCCTTATAAGGTAAAATGCTGGTTAAAGGATGATCATTGGTCAGTACTGGTCAAACACTGGCTATTGTCTTAGTTCCTGGGTAGTTAAAAACACATTACCATACCTAATTAACTAGTCTTGACCAGAACTAACTGTATGCAACATGTATTTTGATCATCTGCCAAGCCAATAATTTGGAAGACTCCTTGGATGAATGCAATCACTTCCGCAGCTAAGTATTTTTGTTATATCTAAGTCTTTGTAACTGCATTGTTTTATCTATCTGTCTTTATTATTAAATAGTATAATCTTTCAAGTCTTTGTGTTATCTCTCTTTGTACACTTCAAATTGAACCCCCA
>NC_092870.1:12094522-12192147 GCF_032062135.1 Pyxicephalus adspersus | reverse complement strand
TTTTTGTTCAACCCACTGAAATAAAGCTGAAATTCTGCAGTTCAACTGCATCTGAGTTGTTTCATTTAAATTAATTGTGGTAATGTACAGAACCAAAACTAGAAAAAGTGGTCTCTGTCCAAATATTTATGGACCTAACTGTATATATTAATTAGCACTTTATAATATGTCATCACACAATAGTATGAATGTAAAAAAAATGTGACAAAGCATTTTGGATCTAATTCAAATTTCATTATAGTTTGGCTTTAGAGAAATCAAATATTTGAAAAAAAAAGATTGTTGCCGAAGATGTTATAATACATGTATCAAAGAACATTTAGTGATTTCACTTGTGTATGTAAAAATAAATTTTAATATATGTAAATACATATGTATTTTCCTTTTTACTCTTTTAACCACCTGGGCGGTTAGCCCGCACCTGGTTCGGGGTAAGAAAACTTGCTACTATCGTTTACCCGAACCAGGCGCAGGGTAGCTAAAAATATAAACAAGCGTTACAGTGCAATCCGATTGTCATACAACATTGTATGACAATCGGATTACAACTGATTGTGCGGGCGGGAGGCGGGGCGGGAAATTCAAATCACTTTGTATTGAACTCAATACAAAAAAGCTGTATTGAGTCCAAAACAAAGAAATCTTTATATAATTGTATTATATACATGATTGTGTGTTTCAAACTTTATTATATTCAGGATATCTACTAGACCCTTGTTCAGACATATTTCTGTAAGTTACAGGTCTAAAATTAAAAAAATAAAATTTCATGAAAAACAGTGTACTGCTTCTGGTACAGAAATTCAGACATCAGTGAAACGCCCAGGTGGTTAAATACTGGATAGTATGCATTATTTAGGCGTTTACATGATTCAAATAGTATTAGTATATAAACTTCCAGGGCCAAATTTACTTTGTGCAAAACAAATTTTATTGCTTTGACAACTTTCCAGGATGCAATTTCAATGCCATTTTAGACCTTTGCCCAATATATATTCACTTCATCACATCAGCTTGGTAGTGGAAGCACATAAAGGTGGATTCCTCCTTTAACCAGAAGCAATGTTATCCACGAATGTACAGTAGTCTGATGTGACATTCCAGAGGCTTGGCAGAGATTCCCAGCAAAGGGATGTTATCATCCTGTTAAAAAATAGATTACATTATTAGGATGTGTTAAGCAGCATGTTAAATCATGTTTTATTGGTAACTACATGCTGCTGGATTGTATTTTTCATGCTTTTCTGGCTGCATAGGCAATGTTTGACCAAATCTAAACTAAATTGCACTCTGCCCCAGTTTCGGAATGTATTTTTTGAAAGTGTCACATAAAGGCACAGCTCTTCCACTATTATGTCCGCTATTTAATTTTACAAAGGATTAAAGACTGCTTGCTATGACTCAGACTCCCAGGTTTGTTTGGAACCCAAAGATTATATGCCTAAATATGTAATACATGCATTGTAAACATATGTAAATACTAACGCGCAAAGACGTTTTCAATCAATTCATCCCTGACTCGACGTCCCTCTGTCATTGTTTGTGAGCTGGAGGCAGAATGTTGGGGCACCTCTGGCTCAGTTACCTCTGGAATATCCCAGGTATCAGTATGGTGCAGGCACAGGTTATGTAGGACACAGCATGCCATGATGACTCGGGCAGTTTTCCATGGTGCGTACAGGAGTTCACCACCAGGCCACGCAAAGCACAGAAACCAAGTTTTTAGCAGCCCAGTGGTGTTCTCCAGGACCCCCGGCTTTTATGCAGAGCCTTGTTGTAATTGTGCTCTGCTTCAGACCGGGGGTGACGCACAGGTGTCATAAGCCATGGAAGCTGCCCGTATCCTTTGTCAGCTGTTAAAGGACAAAAAGTGTTAGGTATTGTTCTAAGTGTTCTGTGTAACCCTAGAGGTTCTTACAAAGGTTGCTAAGGGTTGTGCTCTCAGGTCAGTTTAGTGCTTTTTTTGTTTTTAGGAGCCATTGTTACTACTGACTACCACACTGGCATACTGTGAGCTGTGGACATAGTAATTATAGTAAGGCTTCCGTGAATACCTGAAAGTTAGTTCAAGGGTTCCCCCATGGTCACACAATTTAAAAACTATT
Source organism: Pyxicephalus adspersus (assembly GCF_032062135.1). Lineage (NCBI taxonomy): Eukaryota > Metazoa > Chordata > Amphibia > Anura > Pyxicephalidae > Pyxicephalus > Pyxicephalus adspersus. Next base: position 12,190,042 of record NC_092870.1, on the reverse strand, counting down.
TTCTAAATAATATATTATATAAAAATCTAAAATATATACATTATAATTAATAGCTTTGCACGCAGCAGTCACTGATTTCTTCTAAATGTAATTCATTGTGACAATATGTTGTTGAAGACCTTTGCAAAGGGACTTTGAGGTGTATGACTGCAACTACTTAGCAACATAATAGGTGTCTTTATGATTTAACTACTGTTACTGTTAGTTGTATTACAGTAATTACATTATACATTACCTACTAACCAGCCCTCAGGCTGTCTGACGCAGGATATAGGCATCATGGCATGAACCTGGGAAACCTATGCGTACACTCAAGATTTTCTTGTTGGCATCACAGACTACTTGTACGTTTAGAAAATGATACTGCTTCTGTTTTTGAAAGGAGATTTCCTGTTGTTTAGGGGCCCAAATTGCCACACAGGTGCAATCGATGGCCCCCAAAATATTAGGAAATCCCGCTCGCCTGAAGAAATCCACCTTTACATTCCTCCACTCCTGAGCTGTTTGAGGGAAATGAATATATAGTGGGACAGGATCCACAATGGCATTTATGACCTGCATAAACACCCTGGATACTGTAGGCTGGCTCAGGCCACAAACTAAGGCCAAGGTTGTCTGGAATGATCCCCTGCCTAATATGTAGAGTGACCAGGAGTCTGGTCATTCCTGGCACAGCCTGGCTTCTTCTGGTCTTTGTAGCTATTTTGTCCTCCAGAAGAGTGTACAGGGTATGAATGACATGACGTGAAAGGGGGAAGCGCACTTTAACATCATGCTCCCGCATGTCATCCAGGTTGGTTTGCTGTCCCTAAAAAAAAGGCTTGGTTCCCTGACCTGTACAACAGTTGGGGACACTGTTGAAGGCTGCTCCTCCCCTTCTTAGCCAGATGGAGTACCATTCTTGTTTGCTGCAACCAACATTGTTGCAGTTGCGGCCACAACTGCACTAGCCAAAACTACAATGTCCTCCATAATCCTAAACGGCAGCTTACGCGAATGCCTAGGCGCATATAAAAAAAAAACGAAGCGTACGCTTACCCGCGTAAATGTGTGCATGCCACTGCAACCCTATATATTTTCAGAGAAGTTGTTAGCACTTCTCCTTGAAACATTTTCCATGCCTTAACCAAACAAAACAATAGGTAAAACAAAAAAAAAAAAAAAAAAAAAAAAAAAAAAAAAAAAAAAAAAAAAAAAAAAAAAAAAAAAAAAAAAAAAAAAAAAAAAAAAGATATTTAAGGTAAGAATCCACCATTTACTTTCTTCCTCAAAAATGTTTTTTTGTGATGTCCTATAAATGTTTTTCTTTTTTCCTCCTAGGACCATGTATCGTCCAGCACCAAAAACCCAACCCCCTGCCCCCAAAACACCCCCAGCACAAGCACCACCACTGCTGGCACCACCAGCACCACTGGCAGTACCACCCCAGGGCATTCCCCAGCCCATAGACCAGCAGGGAGCTCACTCAGGCAAGCTAGGTTGCCTAGACAAGCAGGCCAAGAAACATCTAAGCCCCTGGGCCCTCAAGCTGGCAGCTCAGCCAGAGCCAGACCAGAGATTCTGCTTCCAACGCAATCAACTTCACCCCTGAGCAAAATGTAGCCCTCATGGAGTCCTACATGAAATTTTCCCATGCTGAAAGGCAGGGACTCTGGGAGGAAATTGCCAGGAGGGTTAATGCAGTGGGCAGTCCTCAACAGATCCATTAACCAGTGTCAAAAGTGTGTGAGTGACATCTTCAGACACATCAAAAGGGTCTTGGGCACAGAGGCCATAAGGCGTGGGACATTGTGCAGCGTCTCAGGGAGTATGAAAGATCAGCGTTGCCATTCATTGGGCCAGAAACGGTGGTAGGGGTGGACTACGAGGATGACTCCGATGCTTGGCAACCATGTAAGTTCAATCCTTTTAGACTAATTACCCAACTACAAATGTATTTTTTATTTATTTTTTTGGAGATTTCAACAGTTTAGTATCTTAAATTTATGCTAAAAGTTGTGTTGTGTTTTTCCTTAGTTTTGTTTAGGGGGGAAATCTGAGATCATTTTTGTAAGATGAGCTGTTTATTGTTTTTTATTTTTGCATTCCTTCTACTTGCATCAACAATTTATGTATTTCTAATTTTTGACAATCGTACGCCCTTATATTATTAGGAACACGTAAGTATAGTGACCAAGTTACCCAAACCCTGTGAATTTCTAAACAGGCAGCGGGTATGGTCTTGTTTATATGTTTGTCTCACTACATTTATATAAATATATAAAAATTGTTTTCAACAAACTCAAGAGCCGCACACCTTTCTTTTTTCTGCTTTTTGAATACATGCCTTATTCTTTGGTATGGGTTTCTATGTTTTTCCTTTATTGATCCATAGACCAAAAAACAACCTAGCTTACATAACTCCTTTGGCGTTTGCAGGATTCTTGGACTGATTTTTTAGTTAAATGCTTTCTTTGGTTCACGTTGAATGTTTTGGATTATGAAGAAATGTGTATAGATTCACTAGATTTGTCTGTGTTCCAATGTCAGGATGCCGTCTGCAAAATGTCATGGTGACCCCCAAAGGTATGTTTATTGTTTTATGTATTTTACTTTTTTATTCTCTTTTAGCACCCAGTGGATGCAGGTGGATTGGGTGAACCCAGTGTGGCCAGGCAGCCTCACTCAGTGGCTGGTTGGCCATTGTGATAGAGTGATGAAGTCAAGGATGGATGCCTAGTTGAAAGAATACTTCAACGCCTACATGTCACTAAAAATTACATCTATTAATGCGAAAGGCCTTAATTTCCCGACCAAACGCTCAGTTGTGTTGAATTCCCTCAATAGTTCAAAATGTCAGATAGCGTTCATACAGGAAACGCATTTCCGCCACGATAAGATACCTTCACTTAGGAACCGTCCGTTTCAGACAGCGTACCATGCCTCATCCCCAGACTCTAAGTCCAAGGGGTTAGCATATTGATTGACACGTCCCTCCCTTGGACGTTAGTTACTTTGAAGATGGACCCAGGGGCGATACCTCCTAATTAAGGGGAGGATCCATACTAGGTTGTTTACCCTGGTTAATCTGTACCTCCCTAATACTAACCAAGTGTCCTTTTTGGAGGAGTTTCTTGAGGTTGCTGATATGTTTGCAGAAGGAGTTTTGATAGTGGGGGGGGGATATGACTATTTCTGTAAAATTGTATGCCTTTTCACGCTTTTGCCATCTGTATACATTGGTTTGAGTTCTGTAATTGTCTGTTTTTATTGGTTGCTAATAAAAAAATATAAAAAAAAAAAAAGATGGATGCCCCAAGGTCAAATGATTTGTGACAGGTCCTTACACTCCTACATGAAACTTTAACCCAGAATCGCCAGGACCGAGAAATTAACTAACAACATATGGCGGGCATGTATAGTCCTTTCCAGGAAAAACAACAAAGACATAATGACATGCAGCATCTGATTGAATTAGTACAACAACAAACATAGGCCATTTCGTGTGCATACATGTTACGAGTTGATCATCTCTGTAATATGTTCAGTGAATCCCTGGGCCAACAGTCTCAATTAAGCCAAGCAGTTTTTCACACACTGGGTTTACAAATCTGGAAGCCAACATCAGGTCCAGGTCAAGCCGGCCTAGTAAGCTGTCCCGCAGCTATGGCCGGGCTGGGGAGGCGGCCCACGGCCATGCCCGGGCTTATCCAAATCACTAGGTGGATGCCAAGTGAGACTGGATTCTTGTCTTATTCTTCAACAAAGTGTAGCATCACTAAATGTTTTCATGACTCCATGACACCTACAGTGTTTGAGTTCTCCTACATGAAGGCATTTGTTTGGATAGGATATTTGACCAATGTCCACAGGTTAGTGTACCTCACAATTATTCTAGTATGTACAAATAGCGAAGGTGACCCAACCTATGGTTTTAATGATTGGTCTGCCAGCCCCATTGTGAGTCAAGATATAAAGAAACTAAGAAAAGACATTTTTTTGGGCAAAATAAGCTTATATTATATATAAATGTGGCTAGAAATACATTCAAAGTAAAAGGTGTCCCCCAAAGTGTTACATTAATAAGTATGTGGCTTGCTTACTAGACATTGAGTTGTCTGACTAGTGTTGCAACAGATGTAAAAAAAAAAAAAAAAATTCATGAATCTCTTTTCCGACACGTTTCACCAAAGGGCTTCATCAGGGGATGCGTAGAGTCAGAACAACTGTACAACAAAATATAATAGTAAGTATGTAATTTAAAAATACTGTACAAAACAACTGTAACAAAATATAATATAACAGTATGGCATTCAAAGTGCTGTATATTAAAAGATAGCAATAGATATGCCGGTTATGCGTACAATATGAATAATGTCACAGAGTTACAAAAATGTCACATTAAAGTGAGAGCTACAGATAGTACACCACTCACATCTGTTAACCGTGTGAATCATATGCATAAATTACTGAAGATATGATGTAATTTTAGACAATAATATAGTGGCACTGTAAAAAAGGTGTACTAATTGATGCATTTCAGGGTTGTGAGCTTGAGTAGTGATGTAAATTAGGAGTACCGATTCATGCTTTATGAGTTATACATTTGGAAGTGAATATATTTATAATGATAATAAAGTGATGATAAAAGTTGGATTTAATCTGCTGGTGGAAGAAGGCATGCGGTACTCCTGCAAAAATAAAAAGACGACAGCCCAGATTGCATAGGAACCAGATACAAAATGGCTCCAAGAAGGATTATACTGAAGGTGGATATTGCCAAAGAATCGTAATAAATATGGCGATTGAAAAAAAAAAAAAAAAAAACATTGTAGTTCAAATTGGGCAAAACTAAAGGGTTTGAAAAACGAAAATACCTATATTAGTGCACTGTTGCATATGATTAAATATAAGTAAAAAATATCAAAAAGTATTAGTCTGCACACATTCGATATAAGAAACTATTTGAACACATACTATGAGGGTAACTACTGTTAAACTTACAAGAAAGTTCTGGGCATACAAAGTGAAATGAATAGATATAAGTACGGTATATATCAGTAAACAAAAAGTTATTTCTACTATAATGAAAGTAAAGAATAATAAGGGCAAGGCTTACCAGGAAGGCTGCATCTTGTCAAGATTCGAAAAGAATGCAAAAAAAGGCACGATCAGCATGAAAAACCGCTAGAGGAATGAGAAATAGATCTTCTGTATTTATACAAGCTAGGAGATGGCGTTCACACGATTCCGGAGCGCGTGCGTCAATCATGACATCACTGCGCCCCGGGGGTAGGATGGATCTGAGGCACTTCCGCCCTTCCTCTGGTGCCAGTCTCTTGCGACTGATCAAGCCGCTGGGGAGACAGCCGCCTGACCATCCACAGGAGTCGTGTGGATCGGCAGAGGGGGAAAAAATTTGCCATCTACCCGCTGCATAATATTGCAGCGATGGTGATGGCTAATAGGTGTCCTAAGGGGACACCCCCACTGGCTACGAAAGGGAGGTACCAAGGGGGAGGGACTGGGTGAGGAAATGCTAATAGGTTCGATAGTATGCTGGAGTAGAAGGTGTGTTTGTGGGTGTGAATGTCATTGAGTAGATAGCGTCAATAAGACCGGAACAGTAAGCATCATAACGTCAAGACATGGACTAAAAATGTCAAATAAACTATACAGACAGGAGAATTATATAACATTGAGTAGAATCATTAAGGTCATAATAACATGATAATAGGAGCATATATTGCTGAATAATGGGGAAGACCACAATAACAAAGGTGATTAAATACCTATATTACAAGGCAGATCCAGTGATAGTATCTAACATAGAAGAGAGGATATAAACAATCGTATAAAAGTATAATTTGGTTGGTATCAAGGTGTTTCATATTGATCTAGACATATCCATGACTAGTCATAAAAGAAGTTGTTTTCATACAAGAAATAAAAATGATACAATGAAGCAGTATCTTGGTTGATATCATAACATTACACAATGACGGTAATATGGGTACTAATAAGGGTTAGTACCACACAATAATAGTGACATGGATACAGATATTGGTAATACAAAACATGATAAGAATAGAGCTTATTAGCTGGTGTTTAAATAGGTATTGGCTATATAGGTGATATGAGAAATCTAAAGAAATTGTGATGATTATAGACATAACCGAATAAGAGGTGGTGATCTATATGCTGCATTCAACCATAATTAGAGGAGATTGTCATTAGGTAGCCAGTAATGAAGATTACACATAAGTAAAAGTGGACACAGAAATTTTGGACATAAAAGTGTTAAGAAGGGATCTGAACCTATCTCATGGGGACCTAGCTCATGATATCATCCAGGCCTGGTTTCTTGGTTGCTTGGAGGTTAAATATCCATCTAGTTTCACATCGCAACAGTTTGTTGTCTGTGTCACCCCCACGTGGGTTGGGGGACACATGTTCTAGAGCGTAGAAGTTAATGACTTTGGGATTGTAATTATGCTTCATGCCTACATTGTAATTTATTGGTGTTGTAATTTTGCCTGAGGTTATCGAATAAATATGCTCGTAGATTCTTTTCTTGAACTGTCTTTTGGTGTTACCGATATAAAATGATCCACATTCACAGATGATGAGGTATATTACAAATTGTGTTGTACAGTCTATATAGGTATTAGGGAGTGTGAAACATGATTCTTTTACCCATTTGCGTTGGGAGCATTTCCCGCATTGAAAGGTACCTTTGGTTCTGGGTAATTCAGGTTGCTTATTTGTGAAGAGGTTATGTACCAGGTGATCTTTTAAAGAAGGTGATTTTCTATAGAGGATACAAGGATTTTCAGTAAGAAATTCGCAGAGTTGGTGCTCTGATTGTAGTACATTCCAATGTCTTCTGCAAATATTCTGAAGTGTTTCATGTTCTTGGTGGAATTTGGTAATTGAGGCAATGCCCTGTGGTTTGGGGCTTAGACTGTTCAATGTTTTTGCCAAACAGGAGCTCGGTTCTGGACTTGTTATATGCCCTTTGAAAAGATTTCTTTAGGAGTTTTCTTGAGTATCCTCTGGCTAGAAGTCTTGTTTGGAGTGCCTTAGCTTCAATCTTGAAATCCTTGTCACTAGAGCAATTTTAAAATAGAAAAATAAAAATAGAAAAAAATAAAAAAATAAAATAGAAAAATAGAATCAATATTTTAAAATCACTAATTTCTTTCCTGTTTGCCAAGAGTTAACCGAATTCAACTCCTCTCCATAGGCGCCTATGTAAAAGCTTCCGATGCCTTGTCGGATACGTGTGCACGAGCGCGATGTTGCGCTAATTAATTGCTATGATCTCACCATTGAACTTAACAGATCCTCCTTAATCGCGCAGCTGAAATCTAATCGCCTTAATTGGCAGATTCGCGCTCCCTATTGTGAAGGCTGGAATCCGGCTAGTAGTGAGGCGAGTATACGCGCATACTCGAGTCCGGACCGCGGTAATCCGCGATCGCTGGCCGCGCGTACTTTCGCGCTTCCAGCGATCGCGGATTTCAATGATGAATCAGGGGCAATGGGTCGTCCGCTTGGGTTTGTGGGGTTCTTGTGGATTTTCAGCAAGATGTAGAAAGTAGGTATCAAGGAACATTGGATCCAAAGGTAATTCTTTTGCTTTTTGATTGATGATATTCTTGGAATAGGCATCCCAAAGAAGTGAATGGAATTCCTTCTTGTAGTTTTACACTTTGGTCTTATGGATGGATAAATACCAAGCTGTATTGTTCAATATGTTTAAACAGAATGATTTATAATGTTGTGCATTTAAGACCACCACATTCCCTCCCCTATCGGATGGTTTAATCATATATCTGTATTATTCTTCAGTGATTCACAGATTTGGTCTGTTGTAAAATTCAAGGAGCCAGAGTTAGGTGACAGTGTGGTGCCCAAGATATCCTTTGTAACCAGATCTACAAACAGTTGGATGTTTGGAAACTGAAATCTGCAGGGGAAAAGGTAGACTTAGGTCCTTCTAGTGATGTCTGTGGAAGTTTGTTTCTGTCTCTGATAGTTTTCTTGAGATACTTCTAAGGGCTCTGTAGAGACAACATTCTCTACGCATCCCCTGATGAAGCCCTTTGGCGAAATGCATCATGGTAGAGATTCTAGAATTTTTTTACAGCTGTTGCAACACTAGTCAGAAAACTCAATGTCTAGTAAGCAAGGCACATCCCTAATAAAGTGACACTTAGGGAAATGTATTTCTAGCCACATTTGTTTTCTTTGTGATTCACTCCAATTACCATGTGATATATACACTTTATCTATCTGAAGAATACATTTAAACTTCTTTTCTTGTTTATAAAAATTATTCTAATCAAGTATGAAGTCTCAACTCAATACTATACTAGTTTTGTTGTAAGGACCTTAAAAAAAAAAATCTAAAAAATCGTTACCAAAACACGATTGCATCTTTGTTCACTAAATGAGCACAAATATAGGTATTGCTAGGGACCAAATATGGCGCACTGCACTTCTCTGACACTTGTCTGTAACAGATAAATGTGCTTGCTAATTAGCCAGCTACATTTCTGTTGTTTAAACTGACATACTAAGGGGTTCAGCAATGTATTGTGTGCAAAATGTATTGTTGAATGATGGAATGATGGTTAGAGAGGACATCTCTAACAAACACAACTAGGTTACTTTTAAGGTCACATGATACGTTGGAAGAGATGACCATAGAGGAATGCAGGAATGGTGGCAACTCTTCCAACCTTCAAAACAGGTTGGTGTAGGATAAGAGCATGTTATATATATTATATATTTTGCTGTGCAAACAATTATGTAAAAACTAATTTTTTCTGTGTTTTTGTTTTGTAAAGGAGAACCAAGGATGTGAAAGAAAGCCTGCAAGAATGTTTTTAAATTTGTGACTTTGTGTTTGTTTGAAACAAAAAAAAATATTGCTTGGAGTTTTTTTTTTTAAACTTAATTTTTTAAAACAAAGTTATATAAATATTAATATTTCAAATATAAAATTTTAACCCTTATTTAACCTCCTGGGCGGTTCATTTCTGTCCGGTTTTATATGTCTAAAAGCAGTACATTGTTTTTCATGAAAATGTATTTTACAGTATAATATATTAGTATGAGTATAACAAAGTTTGAAACACAAAATCATGTCAAAATAATAAATAAATTAAAAAAAAAAATAAATTTTTTAAATTTTTTTAAATAAATAATATACTCATACCATTATAATATACTGTAAAATATATGTTCATGAAAGACAATGTACTGCTTTTAAACATGTAAATCCACTGTATTGCATTCAATACAGGTATTTTGTATTGAATGCAATACAAATGAATTTAAAGTTCCCTCCCCGAATGGAACATCTGCACGCACCAACATCACCGGGAACTCCCCGGTGACTCATCGGGTGCAGAGGATGCCGGTTGGAGGAAGGAAGAAGACACGAAGAATGACGCGGGACGCCAGCGGATCAGGTAAGCGCTTTATTTACTATTGTTTCTATAGGTTTACCTACCCCGATTGTGACTCGGGGTTACCGCTCCTAGCATCTTTTTTCTACCCGAGTCACACTCGGGGTTACCGCCCAGGAGGTTAAAGCATATTTACATATTTTTTTCCATTTTTAAAACCTATAAAGTCGGGCATACCCTGAGGAGGGGCCATCCCCGGCTGATGGTCTATGGCATCCCCCTGTGGATCCAGACCAGGCTATACCGTAGAGTTCCTGCTGGGTGAATAAAAAACAAAGAATATATTACCTGTAAGAGTTGGGGAAAAAAATTTAGGAAAAGTATTGTCCTTGGAAAAATAAAACAAACTAAAAACTTAACCGCAGGATGTCTGCCATGTTGCTGGGGTGGGACCTCCTCAGGGCTGGCTGCCTCCATCTAGCTTGAACTGGCTGTGTATGTGGAAGGAGACAAAAAAAATTAGAGAGGTAAGTACTGAGCGAATGCAATAGAATAATATGCAGTTAGTTCTTAAATTGCACAGAGCTAAAGAATGAAAGTTATGTTATCTAGTTTCATCAAGTTATAACAGTTTTGCTGTTTACACCGTGCAAAACAAGAAAGAAAGGTTATTCCTGGGGCCAAGCTAATTATGGCTATGGAACTAAAGTGATGCAGTTTGTTGGCAATGAAGGTTGTGGGTTTTCACAAGGGGCAAACGTGGCTAAGTGACATTTAACATTTGTCTTCTGTTAAAAGCTGCCTAGACATGAAGCTAGTGATACACTCATAATGATACTTGATAGAACTAGAACTAGGCCTAACAAACTATCTCCTAGTTTAGATTTTTTGTCCCAAAGAAATGTTCACAATATAGAAAAACTATAAATACTTACATTCAAACGAGGAACTTCTGTCCTCTGGAGAAGATGATGGTAAGGCCGCTCCAATAGCTGTAAATTAAAAATAAACACCATGCCCCTGATTCATCAATGAAATCCGCGCTCGCTGGAAGCGCGAAAGTACGCGCGGCCAGCGATCGCGGATTACCGCGGTCCGGACTCGAGTATGCGCGTACACTCGCCTCACTGCCAGCCGGATTCCAGCCTTCACAATAGGGAGCGCGTCGGATAAGCGCGGCTCCGTGCGCGAGCTTTTCCGGTTGTTGAATAGCGCGATCGCGTGCGCGATTCCGGATCGCTAATACGAATGCGCGACCGATAATCCGATTTTGTTTGATGAATCAGGGGCACTGACTTACTCAGAGGTTCCTCCCTCTCCTCTGCCTGCTGATAAATGGTGCTGCACATAAGACGGTGTCCTTCGTGGCGCGGTGAGCCCACGTGGGCAAGGTAAACAGACTCCACGTGGATTCTAGATTGACCCTGGTGTTGCAGGAGGCATCCTACGCAACTACACTCTATGGAGATTGACGGCTGCTCATCCCATAACTGGAGGTCAGCCGCCCGCTGGATTATCACTAGAGTGAGCTGATGGTCTACCCGTAGATCACCGCTCATAAGGGCAGTTGCATAACTCCCCCAGTGTATATTGAAAAAAGGTTGGAGGCTTGGCGCCCCCTAACAACGCAAATGGCGCACCGTTTTAAGGATGCATATCAGAAAGCCACATTATGATATAATATTTAAAATTTATTACATCATTACAGAATTGTGTTTATATTATAATGGCATAATTCACACAAATTTTACATTTATTCCAAAGACAGGAGATAAAGATTTATAAATATCTGCTCATAAAAAAAAAAACAGATAACCACTCCCCTTCGTATCCTATGGTTCTAAAAAAGGTTTGTTACTCATCATCTCATTTAGACCTGGTGGGCATGTTGCTCCTAATTCATAAATCCATCTAGCTTCTTTATTTATTAATTCTTTGTCAACATTGCCCCCTCTAGGGTCCACATAAATACATTCTAAGGCTATAAATCTCATCCTATTTTCATCAAAATTATGGTATGCCCCATATGATGACTTAAGGGGGTTGTAATTCTTCCACTTTTGATTGTGTATAGATGCTCATATATAATATATAATTGGAGTTTAGTCTTGCCTACATAAAATCTGCCACAACTGCAAAAAGCTAAGTATACGACTATAGTTTACATGACATCATGCTCGATCTTTGTATTTTTAACTAAAAATGGTGAAAGTAGTGTGAGAATGTGTTTGAAACATTTTTAACAAAAGGTGATTTTAACGTTAGCTTACAGGCAATGTCCTCGGGCGCCTCCTCTCCCTTGTCTGAGGACTCGGGCTGCTCAGGTTGGGCAGCGGGCTCCTCCTCCACATCTTGTGGCATGGCCAACCGCCTGGCTGGATGCTCCACGATCAACAGCCACCGTGATGGAGAGTTGGCCGGAATGTAAAAAAAAAACACAAACATCCAAAATTACTAAAGGTAAGGAACTTTAGGAAGTGGGAAACAGTTCGAAGCCCAGACATTACTACCTTCCCCAACTAAAACACATTCTAAAAGAAGACAAAATGCAATACTTATCAGAGAGGATGCGATCTCCGACTTCACAGAGGAAATCCGGTCTCTTCCGCTTTGTCACGCACGGAGAGACAGGACCACTAGGGGGCGTATGGAGGTGGTGCGAGCCCTGAGAAGGGCCAAGGCGCAGAGTCTAAGCCGTAACCAGGTTTTCTGATGGTGAGGATGTTGCGCTGCTGGTTACGACCAGGTTGCGGTCCTTGGGCACACCAAGGTGGGCAAGCACGGTACCAAATTACCAGGCAGGAGGATAGTCAAGGAAAGCCGGGGTCGAGACAGGCAGCAAGCAAGAGAGGTCAGGTCACACGCCAGGGGTCAATAGCCAGGGATCCAGGAGACAGACAGCACTGACACAGGGGCCACTGAGGGCACAGGGAACACTGGAGACACTGGAAGCAACAGAAGGCACAGGAGAAGCAGGGATATCCACAGGCAAACAGGAACACAGGAACAGCACAGGGAAGTTGGCTGGGAACCAACAGACTGGACAACGAGGGGTTAACACAGGAGCTGGACACAGGAAACACTAGATTAAACAGCTGGTGTACAGGAACTAGTTCACAGAACTAAGGGCTCAGCACAATGGAGACACAAAGGAGACACAACTTGTTGCACGAACACAAAATGGGGTCTGAGAGCTAGCTAAATTGCCAAGGCTGGTTAGGAGGTTAATTTTCTGATTGGCCAGCGGCATGGACGGACTTCATAAAGCTTGGTAACAGAGGCACGCTCAGCATCAGAACTGCCCGCATGTGCAGGGGGGAGATGCCTGTGCTTTAGTGAGGAACATGTAAGTGTGACACTCTTCAGGTCACTCCAAGTGTGCTGTAACTGTACCACACTTGGGCCAGTCCCTGCAGTGGTCCACAGCCTGTCTGCCAGCCTCTCCACAATCCATCGCTTGGCATAGATCGACGACTGGCGTAGATCGACGACTGATCGTACCTTCAGAGAAGCATTGTCTAAAGAAAAAGAAAAAATTCTTTATTTTTCCAACAAACACCTCTTAAACAACAAAAGAATATATATCATTGACTTTATGGTGCAAATTGACATAGTTTGTTTGCAATTGTAAACTGTTAATTGTCACGGCTCCCCAGGGCCAAGTGGTGGACCTACTGTGTCACCAGCCCAGTGGGTGGAGACGTGCAAGGGGCGCAGGGTCTAAGCAGTAGCTTGATCTTCTCCAGAGCCTCTAGTGGTGAGGTTGTTGTGCGGCTAGCTACTGCCAGGTTGCTGCCCCCGTGCCTGCCAAGGCAGGTGACTGCTGACTAGCAGGAACCAAAACGCAGAGCCAAAAGAAATCCAAAAGCGTAGTCAAAGAAGCCAAAGGTCAGGGCAGGCAGCAATCAAGCCTATTCAGGAAACAATAATACAGGAATAATACAGGAATACAGGAATAACACGCAGGATAATAAAGGAATAACACGCAGGAACTGAAGCAGTAGAAACCTGGGAGTAGAACCGCAAAGAACTCCTTGTCCAGGCAACTTCCTGTTGCCAGGTCACTTCCTTAAAAAGGGGTTGTCATGTGATGAGTGTAGGTCATGTGAGCTGCAGACACTAACCCCACCAGCAGGGGGAGTGCTGGTGCTGAGATAGCCTCAGGTGTTGTTCACATCCCTGCCAGCAGAGGGAGTACATCTGCAGAATACCCTAGTCCTCTGAGGCAAGGGAGCAGCTGACTGAGAATCACATGACCTGGACCAGGAAGTGTGCTGAGAGTTGGATCCAGAAGCAGAGATGGTGGTGGCAGCAGGGGACTTCAAGGTGGGTGACACTGAAGGGGTTACAGTACACTGATCCTATGGTGGTCTGTGACGGTTAATAATGTGTGTATATACAGACAGAGACATTAGTATAGATATGTATGTGTACACTATTACTAAGAATCGTCATGATTCCACCCCACTAAGCTAAATCATAGCTAGATCATTGGAAAACAAGAATTGGTCTTCTAGATGTAAACTCTCTTCATCCTGTTTCAGTTTGAGTGAAGCAGAAGTGCCAGACATACATACAACCCAGGCCAAAAATATTAGCATTGTTGCATTATGTCCGAAAATGCAGCAAATGTTATTTATTTTGTTGCCACTGGAAGAACACCTAAAAAGGAGAGAAATTAAAAAAACTATCCATGTGAGACGGTCAGTTGATGTGCCTTCCCAAAAAGCTGGATTTTGGTTTCATCTATCTAGAGGACATTCTCCCAGAAGGCTTCCACTGTCCTCTGGACAAAGATAATTTACAACCTTGCCTGATAGCTAGGAGACTAATTAGTGTTCTTCAAATGATCTACCTAGGATTCAGCTTAGTGGGGTAGAATCATGAAGATTTCGTAATCGTATACACACACACACATCTAAATATGTGCTTGTACATAGTTGTCACCAGCCACCTTATAGTGAGTGGAGCGCCCAGATGCCATGCCTCCTCTACCCAGCTCTCATCCGCAGCTCTAATCCATTGAAAGAACAACGGAGAGGCTGCTCCTTTCTCAGCTGTCATCCGTGCAGAGGATTCCAGCTGCTGATAAGAGCTGGGCAGTGAGAAGAGCACAGCTAGAATGAGATGGGGACACAGGCTGTACCTCCCCCATTCTATAGCTGTGCTGTGGCTTTTGTATAAAAAACTACAAAATTGTGAAAATGTATCCACCCAGTAGGCATGTGTAATGACATCATCGGCACAGTGTGATAGCTGTGTGTGTGTTAATGCTGTATGTCATATCTTGCAGCCTTACAACTGTGTACAAGCACAGAGGACCCTCATAGGTATTAGTCCAAATATATCCCCAAAATCTCAGCCTACCAGATTTCAAACATTTTTTTAACTTTATTTATAACCACAAAAAAAGACAGTTACATATGAAATAAAGTGTAAATTGTAATATAGTGCAAATAGTGCAAATATAAATTCATATACTAAAATATATAAAAAAATATAAAAATGTTAAATAAGCTCAATTACATTATTGAATAAATAACACCATGAAAATAATTACATCATATTCATTTCAATAATGAGTGAAAAAAGGTGAATATCTTCTTGTTTGCAATATATTGAATTTTTATTGAATAGCCAATACTTTAATAAAATTACAATATCAATATCATTTTATATCTAACTGTCGCCTCCATTTTCTTCATTTTCCTTACACCCAAAATAAACCAAAAATAAACGAAAAAGGGTAAAGAAAGGGGGAACATAAATTCTAATCTGGTCTAATATTCTATTTTCCATATATTTACAGACATATTGCCCTCAGATTGATTCAGTGTAGCCAAGTAATATAAGCATTCGTTTATTAATTGCTTTTACTCTATGAAAATTGTACATTATACCACGTAGAGTGGCAGTACAGATGTAAAACACGACCCAGATCCCCTGGATCCAAGATATATTCCATATAGGCGTACCATTTATTGAAAAACTTAGTTACAACATTATCCCCTGAATCCTCAACCTCCAATAAATCCCTATAATGTAACATGTGCATTGACGATTCAATCATTTTCAGTCTAGGTGGATCTTTATGGATCCATTGCAACATAATCATTCTACGTGTTGCCAACAGACACAATATTATCTAAAGTTTAGTACCTTTCCTTATATTACCTTCTTGTGAGTCCCAGTTCCCAAACACACAAAGTAATGGTTCCAGGACCAGTTTTATTTTCGTAATCTTTGCAATATAAGTGGGAACATTTTTCCATAGCTGTTGGATCTGAATACAATCCCATACAACCTCATGTTTGAGTGTAGCTTTTTCATTTTCACATTTTAAACACCTTTTATTTCTAGATGGATCATTAGGTTGAGTAACATTCATTAGTCGAAATACCTTGTAGGCTCTATGAAGTATCTTAAACTGAGTCTCCCTCCAGATTTCATTAGGGGTAGTTCTACGAACCATGAGATAACCTTGCACAGCTTTATCATAAAGATCTGGGATGCCAAAATACTTCTGCCATCCCTGAGTTGATCCTCTTAACAATGGTTTAGAATAATAACATTTTATCGTATAATTGCAATCTAGGGTATATAGAGGCTATGTATGGCAATGTCAAAGTTATAAAATTGTCAAAACTATCCCGTTCTGCCACTCTAACTGGATAAAACACCTGTGCTTTACAGAATTTTAAGAATTGCAGGTAGTAGATTGAATGTGCAGCTCTCGATGGCAAAGCATAATAATGTATTAAGGTTCTCCAGGTAATTTGTCTGGGTAAATCCAAGGAAAAGAAATCGGTCACTGTCTTCAATCCCCTATCAGCCCAGACTTGATAACACTTATGATCTAGTCCCTGAGCCAGATTCATCAAGCCAAATCGAAAGCTTGCTTGGGCGCGCGTAATCACGATCCGGAATCAGACGCCAAAAACCTATTTATCAACCAAATTTCGGCCAGTGAGAATACGCTGGTGTATTCTCCCGGCAGTTATCAACTGAAAGGATCGCTCGCCCAGAACCGCGCATCTCCGTCAGCTCAACACTGGCGAGCTTACATTAAAAGTCACTGTTCCCCTAAAAAATCATTCTTTCTAATGGCACACATGTTTCACCTAGCCCTAAATAAAAATGTTTGTGGTGTTGTGGTTTAAAACATATATGTTAGCTAAGAAATAAGCATATTTTTACATGACCTAATATTTTCAGGTTCGGAAAGAGTTAACTGATTTCCGCTCTTTACATAGGCGCCTATCTAAACGCTTATGATGCCCGGCCCGAGGATCCGCCTGGTGATAAATACTAGCAAGTTCAGTTAGGCAAGACCTAGACCCAGCAGACTTGATCATCCAACCAAGTTCTTTTAAAATATAATAATCAAAAATGTTAAAAGTTACACTAAACACACATTTAAGAAATGACTTGAACATTAAAGCCTACTTTGGTTCATTTATTATGTGACCTTTTGGCAAATGGGTTTATTTTGAATGAAGTTTTATAAAAAATTTCGTAGTTGTTTTTTTTTTGGGGGGGGGGGGGGGTTGTTTTTATGTGATCTCCTTTACAATCTCCCAGGACCTACAATTTAAAAAGTCAATATGCTTGTTTTTAAGCAGTTCCCTTCTATGAATTGTTCGAAAGGCTAAAAAGAGCACAGTTAGCTTATTAAAACTCAGTTGTTTGATGCGCATAGTTGTGCGCCAAACCTCAGGAGTGTGATGCGCATTGTTGTGCGCCAAGTTTTTCTTTTTATGTGTATATTGTTTTTTTGCTTCATGTGCACTAATATATGTACATACATGCATATATATATGTATGTATGCATTTAGAGAAATTATAGAAAGAAGAAGGCAAAGAGGATTTTTTGGGCATATTGCTTAACATGCTTTAAATTGAAAAGATTGCCTATTTCTTCCTATGATTTCTGATGTCATGGGCTTGGCTCCAAGCAACGTTCATGGGTGATATTGCTTCTGGCTAAAAGAGGAAACCCCCTTTATGTGCTTCCACTACCAAGCTGAGGTAAGTAAGTCAATATATATAGTGGGCCAAATCTGCAGAAACACCCTGAAAGGCTGGAAAAGCAAGAAAATATGTTTGCCACAAAGTGTATGTGTCCCTGGAAGTTTTAGATACTAGTACTATTTATTTTATGTAAACATCAAAATAACGCATACACTCCAGTATTTAACCTCCTGGGCATTTCACTGATGTCTGGATTTCTGTACCAAAAGCGGTACACTGTTTTTCATGACATTTTTTTTATTGTAGACCTGTAACTTGCAGAAATATCTCCGAACAAGGTCTAGTAGATATCCTGAATATAATAAAGTTTGAAACACACAATCATGTAAAGAAAAATTAACTTTAATAATAAAATAAATAAAAAACACAAAAATCAGCTTAAACAAGAATGCATAAATAAATACAAAATACTGAAAATGCAATAATTCGGTATACTGTATAGTAATATATTTTTCTAAAACACCTCCCTAGTTTGGTAAATTTTAAAACACAAAACACACATAAATATATTTTGTATTATTTTGTATTGTATTGGATACAAGACTTTGTATTGAACCTAATACAAAATATTTGAATTTCCCGCTACGACCCCCGTCGACGGGCGCATGCACTGACATCATCAGGAATCGCTGAGGGACGCGTACGTGAACGCCGGGCACTCTAATTCTTTCTGTACTTCCATGCAAAAAGCGTTACATTTTTTGCATGGAAATTTAATTTAGATTGTAGGCTATAATTCTTAGGCATAACTCACCGAAATATGTCCAAAATGTAATAAATGTAATAACTTTAAAAAAAAAAACTTATAAAGCATTATAAAAAAAAATCTTTAAAAAAAATAGTGTATAATGTAATGTAACTGTACAGTAGCATATATAATTTATATATAATACAATTACATATATAAAGTATATAAAGATTTCTTTGTATTGGACTCAATACAGCTTTTCTGTATTGAATTCAATACAAATGATTTGAATTTCCCGCCCCGCCTCCCGCCCGCACCAACTAATGCACCAACGTCACCGCGAAATCCTGGAGATCGTCACTGCACTCGCCGGGAGAAGACAGTAGAGAACACAAGAACACGTCACAGCTTCTCTAGGGCTGTGGGAGTAATCAGGGCAGCAGAGCTGTCAGCATAGTAAAGCTCCGCTGACTGCTCTGCTCCCTGATTGGCTGAGGAAAGGGAAATCCTGATGATGCTTGAGCTGTCATCAGGGTTTCCTATTTCTCAGCCAATCACAGAGCACTAGAGATGAATGGGCACAAGTCTCCCTATTCATGTCTAGTGCTGAATGGCTGAGAAACGTAAAACCTCAGCCAATCACAGAGCACTAGAGGTGAATGGAGAGCCTTGTCCTCATTTAACCCCTAGTGCCCTGCGATCCCTCACTGTCAGGAGGATTTCCATGGCTGTGCTCATGTCATGATTGCAGCCATGGAAATCATCCTGTCATTGGGATAACCTGTAAAAAAAAAGTTTTGTTACACAAACACACACATTTATTAAAATAATTTAATATTAAAGTCTTGTCCCATGTTCTATACATATTTTAACCCTTTCAGGGTTAATGCAATGGTTTTATGTACCCCTGTACTCATTCCCTGAAAGGGTTCAAAGTAAAACGTTTATACAAAACAAAAACAAAATTAAAAAAGAAAAAAGAAAAATTGCGGCATTTCGCGGTAAAACAGGCGTTTATAAAAGTTTTTAGCGCTTTAAAGTTAAGCTTTAAAACGTTTGTAAAAGTGCATAAAAACGCATATAAACGTGGTAGGAACGTTTATATGCGTTTTTAAAACCGTTTATGTAGACCCAGCCTAAAGATTCAAACTGACCTGTAAAGTGGACTGGAGAGGTGCACAGAACAGGGCGCAGGTGTGCGCTAATCGATTGCTATCACCTCACCATTGAGATTAACATCTACTCCTGAATCGCGCAGCTGAAAATTAATCGCCTTAATTGGCGTATTCGAGATCTTTGCAGGAAACCGGCAGGTGAGTTCACTAGAACTCGGGCCCGACTCGCGCTAATAGAGCTTGCTGACTGCATTTCATTGATAAATCAGGGCTAGAATCTTTTCTGTGGCCCAAAAATGTTGTCTGGCATAACCCCCGATTAAGTGGCGGGGGATATCCCTGGCGACTTACAAGAATGCGCATTGATTTCTACACCAGGACCAAGGCACAATAATAAACACTGAATAACATCAAGCGATTCTCTGAATATTCAACTAGCTATTAAGAAGGCTGTTTTTACTCCTAACAAATAAGTGCTTAGCATCCCAAATGAGCTAGGAGATAATATTCAAACTTATGAGAACATTATATCTATTTAAAGGGAGGCATTCATACATTATAAACCAACATTATTTCCATAGCAACAACAAAGATAATGGGAAAGAATAAAAATAAATTAAATATTCAAGTACTGCTCTGAGAGGATCTCAGGTGTTTAAGCGAATCTGTGGCATTGCGCTCCTTAGTCCTCTTTTGCTCATTTATATCGGGTAATCGAGATATTGGAGGGTTGGGGTTTTCCACAGTGCCTGATTTCTCATGTTGATCACAAACATAAAGTCCCATTTCCTGAATGCAATTTCTGGCCTCCTCTGGCGAAGATATAAATTGTAGCTTGCCAAAACACACATGATGATAGCCTATGATGACCAATTTCTTCCTGGCTTTCTTTCTGGCTGCCTTCATTATCACATCTTTAACATAAGGATAATGTAGTTTAACCACGATATCCCTTGGTGGACCATCAGCTTTTGGTTTTACTAAAGTGCGGTGTGCGCGATTCAATTCTAACTTTTCCACCGCTATCTCAGGACATTTTACACGGAAAAGGGCAATCACTGTTGTATTAGGATCAATTATACTTTCTGGTAAACCACGTATACGGAGGCTGGAGCGGCGGGCCCCATTATGATAGTCCTCCACTGTATGATGTAAAAGCTGTACCTCCTGTTTCAGATACTCAATGTCCTCTTCATGCCCCTCTAGGACAGTGATGACATCATCTACTTGCCCCTCTAGTTGTACTGTACGCTGGCCCAGCTCTCTTAGTTCCTTTGTAAAATGCTCAGTAATTTTCTTAAACAGGTAAGTCGACGAAGAAAAGAAAGAGGTTTGAGGGTCAAAAACTTATTTGCAAAGAGTGAAGTGTATTGATAGAATATTTTATACATAAACCATCTAATACACAAAAACAAATAATGTTTTTTTCCTTTTTTCCTTTCTGTCCTGTTGGTTTTTCACAAGACAAGATATAAGTACACTTGGGATACATAACTTGAGGAAGCTGAGTGATTTTCTGTAGTACTATTATCCTACAGTGGGGTATTTCAGAGGGGTTACAAGTCATACGGTAACATACATCTCCCTGGGTAATATTTATTGTATGTCTAAATATGATACATTTTTTCAGGGAATCATAGGTGTTACAGTTGTTGCAAACGTTATACGGGTTATGAAGTAAATGTATATCACTTTCAGTAACATCAGTGTCATTGTAGATATTGCTAAAGACTCTAAGCAGTATGTTGACTGGAGTGGAGACAGCAATCAAACAAGATGTTAACATTTGCTCAAATCCTTGCCGGTGCATAGACAGGGTAGAGTCATTCTTTAGGCTATGGCTTGTCTGGAGACAAATGAAGGGCAAATCTGGAGGGTGATAGTGGCACATGGTTGTGACCCAAACAAGGCAGAATATGACTATCAGGGCTGCAAAACTGCAGGCAAGCATCCGGGCTGGTACTTGTGGATCAAGAAGCATCATCCTGGCTCTGGATCAGTGGATTCACTCCTAAAGCGTGTATCCAGGTAGGTCCTCCACTGGTCAGCCTGGCTGTTCTAGTGATGGCTTGCTCGATGACCAAAGGTCCAAAGGGCGGATCCAAGGATTTGTGCTTGTGCAGAGCTTTAACCAACACAACGTCTCCAGGCTAGAATGGGTGCGTTGGTTGATCTGTAGAGAGAGGCAAAGAGAGAGATACATCTCCGTAGTTGCTGTTCAATTTTTCAATTAACTTAGCTATATATTGATCCTGAATTTGTTGTAAGTCCAGGTAGTAAGATAAGGGGGTTCTTTGGCCCAAGGGGTCGGGAATGGACGTCCCATTAAAATTTTTATGGAGGATAGCTTATTACCTGGATTGGGTGTCATTCCTATTTCAGGGTATTATAGGTATTGGTCCCACTTATGGAATGTCCCTCCAGTTGCTTTCCTAAGTTTGTCTTTCAATGTCCTATTCATCCTTTCTACTACTCCAGCACTCTGGGGGTGATACGGGATGTGGACCTTCCATTCTATGTTCATCATACATGTTTGCAAAGTTATGTGAAGATGTGCAGGTGGCAGACCCAGTGGTGGCAACTCTAGATGTTACTGCCACCCCTAACAGCCGGGAGAGCAGCACATCTAGTAGTGGTGGGGAGAGAAACACAGGAAGGAAAAGATAATTGGTAGTCATAGGGGATTCTGTCATCAGGAGGATGGATAGAATAGTTTGTCGCCCGGATCTCTTCAAGCTAATGGTTTGCTGTCTCCCTGGTGCAGGGTTCAGCATGTGGTGGAACGAGTGGACAAATTACTGGGAGGGGCTGGACAGGACCCAGCTGTCTCAGTCCATGTTGGAACTAATGACAGTATAGATGGAAGATGAAGGATCCTTAAAAATCAGTTTAGGGAACTAGGTTTCAATTTGAAGAAAAGGACCTCTAAGGGTATATTCTTTGGAATATTGCCTGTGCCATGCGCAACACAGGAAAGGCTGAGGGAGCTTAGACAGATAAACACATGGCTTATGTGCTGGTGTAGAAGGGAAGCCTTTGGGTTCATAGAACACTGGGCTGACTTTTCATTGGGGTACAACCTGTATACCAGAGATGGTTTGCACCTAAATGAAAGTACTCCTATGTGGGGGGAGGATTTTGGATAATTGTAAGGAGCTTCCCATGTTACAAACAAACATTGGATTGTACACTACTTGTACTGAAAAACAAAAGGATTTGGCAAACAATGATGGTAAAAGCAGCAATGGTTTAAAGAGCCTGTTCACCAATGCTAGAAGTCTAGCAAAACAGAACAGAAATGGGAATGTTTCAAGTCTGTTCTACAAAAGCAAACTGAAAAATATATTCCAATGGGTAATAGGTTTTAATTTTAGCCTCTTAAACCTATGTGGCTCACAACTGATGTTAAAAAAGCCACAAGGAACAAGAAAAGGGCATTCCAAAAATATAAAAATGAAGGATTATCTTTATTTTATCATTATTTGAAACCTATAAAGAATAAAACAAAAGATGTAAAAAGGAGATAAAATGTGCAAAACTTCAAAATAAAAGACAGATTGCAAAGGAAAGTAAGGCAAACCTTTAAAAAGTTTTCAAATATAATAATAGCAAAAAGATCTGAGCATGTAGGCTCCTTAAAGGATGTCGCTGGGTTGGTAACTGGGGATAAAGAAAAGGCAGATTTACTAAACACTTTTTTTAGCTCTGTGGCAGAGGAAAATGGCAGAGCTCAAGTCCAAATTCATAATAGCAATGTCACTGCTTGAGATGAGCGAATCAAAGCTGATGAAGTGGAATTCGATCCGAATTTCAGGAAAAATTTGATTCGCAATGAATGCGAATTTCCTTGCGCTTCGTGGTAATGAATGGTAATTTTCCTAAAATGGCGGCTACATGTGTGAGGACATGGGGCAAGGAACTCTGGGAAGCCGGGATGACCCATAATGCCATGCATGCAGCCAATCAGCAGCCAGCCAGCCCTATAAATAGCCTTAGCCATCTTGGATTAAGACATTTTACAGCGTTCTGAGTGCAAGGAGAGACGTGTGCAGGCGCTAGGGAGAGTGTTAGGAGAAACTTCATTGTGATAAAAAAAAACTGAAAAAACGATTTATAAGTGCGGGGAAAGGATAGGGAGGAATCATTTCACAACATTTTAGTGCAGGGAGAGACGTCAGAATACGCTAGGGACAGTGCTAGAAAAGCAAATTACAAGTGCAGGGAAAGATTATTTGGGGATCCAAATAGCCATTATACAGCTCTGTCATTCCAGCAATTTGTTCTTGTTATTGGGGTGCAAGTGCTATGTTGAAAAACCTTTAGTGGCTTATATCTGTGGAAAAAGAAAAATATATAAGCATTTCACTTTTGCAGTTATATGTGGTGAAAGCATTTAGTGGACTATTTCAGTACAAAAAGAAAAATATATACGCACTTCACTGTTGCAGTTATTTGTGGTGAAAGTGTTTAGTGGCCTATTTCAGTACAAAAAGGAAAATATATTCTCAGTTCACTTCTGCAGTTATATGTGGTGAAAGCGTTTAGTGACGTATTTGAGTACAAAAAGAAAAATATATACGCAGTTCACTTCTGCAGTTATATGTGGTGAAAGCGTTTAGTGACGTATTTGAGTACAAAAAGAAAAATATATACGCAGTTCACTGTTGCAGTTATTTGTGGTGAAAGCGTTTAGTGGTCTATTTCAGTACAAAAAGAAAAATATATACGCAGTTCACTGTTGCAGTTATTTGTGGTAAAAGCGTTAATGGCCTATTTCTGTACAAAAAGAATATATATTTGTCGCTTTTAGGGGTGTTTTAATTTGCCTTTAATTTATTTAGTTCAGCTAAAAGTATGTCAGACAGAGAATTGCCAGGCCATGCACAAAAGAGTGGCAGAGGCATAAATGTTTCTGGCGCAAGCAGAGGTCGCAGCGGAGTAAGGGGGCGTGTCAGCAGGAGTCACAGTTCTGAGTTCTGAGCTCCCGGTGTTCTGAGCTCTCGGTGTCATCTAGCGGTCGTGTCTTGACCAGCAACCCTACAGTTCTTGATTGGTTAACTCGGTCATCCACCTAATCCCAAGTGACATCAGACACCCCCAGCCAACAGTCGGTGGGTTCGTTAGACACAACCCTTAGCTGGCATGGCCCGGGAGCAGGCCCTGTGCCCTCACCTGTCCTCAACCTGCCTCTGTCCTTTGCTGTTCCCTCAGCCACAGAAGTATTGTATGCTGTGGGCTCAGCTCCACTATACAGTGAGGACGAGCTAGTAGGGGACAGTCAGCAGCCACTGCCCAGCCAAGATCTGGAGGAGACATCCGCCGCTTCCTCCGCTAGGGGGACAAGTAGTGATGAGGAGAGTGGTGTGGGAGGTGGTGTTGCGAGCGGTCAGGCTCCTGTCCCAGAGACCGTTGAGGAGGACATAAGTAACGTGCAGACACTACTTGATAATGATGAAGCCAATCGCCCTTGGGAGCCGGGAGAAGAAGGGGCTTCTTCATCATCAGGAGAAGAGGGTGGCAGCTTGCCCGTGAGGCAGCGGCTGAGCCAGCAAGGTGGTAGCATGGCTGGGAGTCAACAGGGTGGCAGCAGTGGGAGAGCGGAAGCCAAACGTGCCTGGGGTAGACCACCTGCTTCGCAGCAGCCTACCTGCCTGGGAAGTAGTGGAGGCAGCGGCGGTGGCAGTCAGTCAGTGCAGAGTGTTGGGGGAAAAATCACACTGCGGTGTGGCAGTTTTTTGTTAAGCCGCCGGAGGAGGTTACCATGGTCATGTTTAGAATATGTGGTCAAAAGGTGAAGCGTGGCCAGGGTGCCAATGTTGGCACCACGGCCCTGCGTCAACATATGCAGCGTCACCATAAAGTGGCCTGGGAGAACCGTGGCTCCGATGTGGTGGTCCAGCCTGCCGCAGCAACCTCTGCATCACCCAGTGGCACGCACCGGTTTTCAGGCAGTCAAGGCTCCACCACCACAGCTGAAGGGAGCTGTATGTCATTTCCATCTTCTGCTGGTCCAGATGCTCCTGCTCCTTCCACTCCTCGTCAGTCATTCCGTTAGCAATTGATCACCGAAGCGATTGCCAAGAGACAACAGTATGTGTGCACTCATCCAATGGCGCAGAAGCTGAATGTGCTCCTGTCCAAGTTGCTGGTGCTGCAGTCCCTCCCTTTCCAAGTGGTGGACTCTGCACCTTTCAGAGAACTGATGGCTTGTGTAGAACAGAAGGTGGGCCAGTCCTTGAGCCTGTCAGTGTCTGCCAAAGTGCACAGCAGCGCCGACGTGTGGAGCTGTAACTACAGTCCGGGACAATACATGTCCTTTATGGCCCACTGGGTGAATGTGATTCATCAACAACTTGGCCAGGTGACACCGCTTCCGCCTCCACGTTCTCGCGCCGCTGGTCCTGCGACAACGTCCGCTTCTGCCTCCTCATCCTCCACCCTGTCCTCAGCCTCCACTGCAGGGACAATTCACAGTGCCCCTCCAGCATACCACATGTGCAGGGCACGGCGGTGTCACGCTGTTCTGCACCTGGTTTGCCTGGGCAAACGGAGTCACACAGGGGAGGAACTGCTCGGTGTGATTAATCAAGAAATCGAATCCTGGCTTTCTCTGAGACAACTCAAAATCGGAACCTTGGTGACCGACAACGGGAAGAACATGGTGACGGCGCTGCCATGCGCCCTGCATGGCATACGTGTTCAATATGGTTGTCAAGCGGTTCGTGAAAGCTTCCAGGAAACTTTGCATACTCAGGATGGCCAGGAAACTTTGCATGCACTTCAGCCACTAGTACACCACAAAGCACACCCTCCTTGAGCTGCAGCGGCAGAACGGCATCCCCCAACATAGGATGATATGCGACGTTTCCACCTGTTGGAATTCCACCCTCCATATGTTGGACCGACTATACGAACAGAGAAAGGCGATCAAGGATTTCTTGATGATCCAAGGGGATAGGAGTACTCCCATGTGTAACTTTGATGTCAGCCAGTGGCAGCTCATGCGTGACACCTGCCGTTTGCTCAGGCCCTTTGAGGAGGCCAAGTTATTTGTCAGTCGCCAGTACTATGGGATGAACAACGTCATTCCACTGCTTCATGTCCTGGAACAGATGCTGGTAAATCTGGCTGGTCAGGGGACTGGAGACGTGGGGCCTAGATCTCACGGCCAAATGAGCCCTGTGGGGGCTGAACTGGAGGAGGAGGAGGACATTGGAGCATAAGCAATGTATAGCGAAATGGGTGGTTTTTCTACTCAGGTGACAGGAGAGGAGATACAGGAGCAGCCAGAGGAGCAAGAGGGAGTTGAGGAAAATGAGGCAGAGGACCCAGACACAACGTGGCAGTATGCAGTGGAGATGGAGGCAGAGAGACCCTCCGGGTCACTTGCACAAATGGCCCGGTGCGTGCTCACTTGCTTGCGTAGTGACAGCCAAATTGTCACTATTCAGCAGAGGGATGATTTCTGGCTCTCCACCTTTTTGGACCCTCCCTACCGGTCCAAAATGGGGGCCTTTTTTACACCCGCTGAGAGGGAGGACAAACTGAACTACTACAGAGACATCCTATGTAGTCAGTTGGCCGCTGCCTATCTGCGCCATCGTCCATCCTCCCGTAGATCTGACCGGGGGGGCCCTCTGCACTCACGTCCCAC
The DNA here is from genome assembly GCF_032062135.1 of Pyxicephalus adspersus. NCBI lineage: Eukaryota > Metazoa > Chordata > Amphibia > Anura > Pyxicephalidae > Pyxicephalus > Pyxicephalus adspersus. Next base: position 12,163,156 of record NC_092870.1, on the reverse strand, counting down.
TGCCATGGCTGCTGGGGAGGGGTGTGGTGGCAGGAGCAGTACCAGCTCCATCAGCAGCAGCCTGAGTCTGGTGTCGCTGATGAGCAGCTTTCTTCACCCGCATAGTGAAGAAACTACTCACCAGCAGCTAGACATAGAGCAGAACCTGAACCAGCAGGTGGTGGCATACTTGGGGTGCACCCTGCCAGCCGTCATTGAAGATCTGCTGGACTAGTAGGCAGCCAAACTGGATTTGTGGCCGCAACTGTACGAGTTTGCCCTGGAAAAGCTGTCCTGCCCGGCCAGTAGTGTAGCATCAGAGCGGGTGTTTAGTGCGGCGGGGGCCATAGTTACCTCAAAAAGAACTCGCCTGTCCACCCAAAATGTGGAGAGACTAACCTTTGTCAACATGAATCAGGCGTGGATCTGCCAGGATTTCCACCCACCAATGCCTGATGCATCTGATTAGATGATCCATGCCGCCTCACCCAAACCTTGACAAAGTAGACCGGTTTCTTCTGGCAACCTGCCACAGCTACTACTCTGATGCTGCCACCCGCCTGATGCCACACATGAGATGCCAAGTGCTCCTTCTTTCACCCACTTTCGTCAGCGGGAACTGGTATTGCCACCCACTGCCCCACTCTGTCACCGGGTCACTTTGTGGTCTCCTGATGCTGCTGCTGCCATCTCCACACTAAGTCACCTTGCAACTCTGTGGTATCCTCCTGATGCTGCTGCTGCCGCCACCTCCGGACTCTGTCATTGTGCCACTCTGTGGCCTCCTCCTGATGCTTCTGCTGCTGCCACCTCCAGACTCTGTCATTGTGCCACTCTGTGGCTTCCTGATGCTGTCGCCAACTCCACATTCTGTCATTGTGCCACTTTGTGGCCTTCTGATTCTGCTGCCACCTCCACACTCAGTCATTGTGCCACTCCGTGGCCTTCACCTGATGCTGCCACCTCCACACTCTGTCATTGTGCCACTCTGTGGCCTACTATGTCATTGTGCCACTCTGTGGCCTCCTGATGCAGTCGCCACCTCCACACTATGGCATTGTGCCACTCTGTAGCCTCCTGATGCTCTCGCCTCCTCCACACTATGTCATTCTGCCACTCTTTGGCCTACTTATGCTGCTGCCACCTCCAGACTCTGTCCTTGTGCAACTCTGTAGCCTCCTGATGCTGTATTACTAAAAAGTACTAAAAAGCCAACTAAAAAGCCAACAAAGTACTAAAAAGCCAACAAATGCGGCTTCGAGGGCTCCATCAATTCAGAAATCCTCCCAGATTTCTGCAAACACAACCAGCACTACAAAGCTCCAGTCTGAGATGGGGTCAGCGACCTACAAATCACTGCAGATTCGTCCATCACCTGTGAGTGGGAAGGGGGCAGCGCATGACATGGCTTCCAGTCCATCTGAGGACCCAGCAACGTTTAAATGTCATCTCTGTTTTGGATCCTGTTTTTTTTGGCATTAGCAATACTGATGGATTATTGAGCAAATGCTGACCGAGTGAAGGCATATGCTCCACAGACAGGATCCGTTTTTGTGGGTTATTGTTCTGACGGATCAGAGGAAGGGCAAAATAATCAGTGACATCAACACAAACTTACTGCTGACACCCTCTCCACTCTGTCAGGGGTGGCTCTACTTGTATAAGCGGTTAATAGAACAGGTTCTGTAGACATCTATGTGGAATCAGCCGACGAGGGTGTAAAAGGCATGCGCTTCTTCTTGACGCTAACATGGACCTGCAAGGCTGAGTTCAGCCCCGTGACTGCCCAAATAAGTGAGTGTGCAGTGAATCAAATAGTGATGCCTGTCATCTGCATGTCATACTGACTCACAGTATTATTTCACTACCACAGCAGTCTCCCTATGTGTGTTACTGCAAGTGTTCTACACCACTATCAAGGCTCTCTGCAGGCCGGAAATAGACATTTTTAACGCGATTCGCCACAAATAAATTTGGATCGAAGCAAATCTTTTCGAACCGGCAAACCGGCCAAATCGAACTTTTGACAAATTCGCTCATCTCTAGTCCCAACACTGAACCCTGGGGTACACCACCAATAACCTTAGACCATTCAGAGTATGAATCATTAATTACAACTCTCTGGATGCGATCTTTAAGCCACTTCTCTATCCATTTACAGATTGACTTTTCTAAACCTTTCAACCCTAACTTGCATAAAACCCGTCTGTGGGGTACAGTGTCAAATGCTTTAGCAAAGTCCACTAACTTTAGATATAAGTGCACTATATCAACTGCTATTCCACTGTCTACCTGTTTACTTACTTCTTCATAAAAAGAGTAAATTTGTTTGACAACTTCAGTCTATCTTGAAACCATGATGACCATCACTTATAACATTATTTTCTAGCAGAAACTCCTCTATGTGGTTCTTTATCAAACTCTCTAGGACTTTCCAACTATGGATGTTAAATTAACAGGTCTGTAGTTACCTGGTAATGACTTTGCTCCCTTTTTTGAAGATAGGAACCACATTGGCCTTAAGCCAATCTATCAGTACCATGCCAGTGACTAAAGAGTCTCAAAAAATCAGCTCTTTGAGGACACGTGGATGTAATCCATCAGGTCCTGGTGCCTTGACAACCTTAATTTTGCTCACTGTTTGGCTTGTGAAACAAGCGGACTTTTAATCAAGTGGAGTTAGAAAAAACAGGAGGCTGATATTGTGCATATTTTGCATTTGGGAGTTGTGTCTGTTTGACTGTTGGGTTGTATTTAATTGACAGTTTTGTTTTAAACAGCTTTTTTTTTCCTTGCTGACCTCTAAGGGGGAGTGGTCAAGGCTTCACAGGTGATTTAGGTTCCTGGGGCACGCATTTTAAGTTTGCTCACTGTTTAGCTTGTGAAACAAGTGGACTTTTAATCAAGTGGACTTAGAAAAAACAGAGTTTGAAAACAAAAGGAGTTAAATCCATATAGTAACCACAAACTGTAAGTAAATGTTTATAACGCCTTGTAAACAAAAATTGTAACTGGGAAAATGAGTGGTAGCAAGGTTGAAAGTTTGGTTCAGTGCCTGTCTGTCACATGTATGCACAAATAGAGTAACAGCTCCCAGGTGAATACCGCTGTGACAAATGTGACTAAGTCGCCTTTCTGGTATCTCGCATTGGAGAGCTGGAGAAGCGCATTGCAACACTGAAATCACTGGATCACCTTGAGAGGGGTCTCCTGCTCACTGAGCAGGCAGTTAATGGCTTAGATATGGAGGGTGGAGAGGTTAATCAGGATGAACATGTAGGGAGTTGGGTTAATGTAACTAGAGGGAGTGGTAGGGGCTCCCAGAAAAGGAAGGCCAGCCCTGTGTTTGAGCACCCCAACATGTTTGCAAAGTTATGTGAAGATGTGCAGGTGGCAGACCCAGTGGTGGTAACTCTAGATGTTACTGCTACCCCTAACAGCGAGGAGAGCAGCCCATCTAGTAGTGGTGGGAAGGGAAAGGCAGGAAGGAAAAGACAATTGGTAGTCATAGGGGATTCTATCATCAGGAAGACTGATAGAATAGTTTGTCGCCCGGATCCCTTCAAGCTAATGGTTTGCCGTCTCCCTGGTGCCAGGGTTCGGCATGTGGTGGACCGAGTGGACAAACTACTGGGAGAGGCTGGAAAGGACCCAGCTGTCTTGGTCCATATTGGAACCAATGACAATATAGATGGAAGATGGAGGATCCCTCAAAATCAGTTTAGGGAACTAGGTTTCAAGCTTAAGAAAAGGACCTCCAAGGCTATATTCTCTGGAATATTGCCTGTGCCATATGCAACACAGGAAAGGCAGAGGGAGCTTAGGCAGCTAAACACATTGCTTAAGTCCTGGTGTAGAAGGGAAGGGTTTGGGTTCTTAGAGCACTGGGCTGACTTTTCATTGGGGTACAACTTGTATGCCTGAGATGGTTTGCACCTAAATGAAAGGGGGTCTGCAGTGCTAGGGGAAAGATTTAGGGGAATGGTGGTGGGATATTTAAACTAGGACAGAGGTGGGTGGGACAGTCAAATAAGGTGGGAGAAAGGTTAGTCAGGGGTCAGACACTAGTGGAGGGTGGATTGGGGATAGTGGGGGGGGGGGATTATGGATAATTGTAAGGAGCTTCCCATGTTACAAACAAACATTGGATTGTGCGATAGTAGTTGTACTGAAAAACAAAATGATTTTGCAAACAAGAATGGTAAAAGCAGCAATGGTTTAAAGAGCCTGTTCACCAATGCTAGAAGTCTAGCAAAACAAGGGGGAGTTGGAAGCATTAATGAGTGAGGAGGATTATGACTTAGTTAGTATTGCTGAATCCTGGCTTTGTTCTTCGCATGACTGGGCTGTCAATATTCCTGGTTATACTCTCATTCGTAAAGACAGAGTCAAACAAAAGGGTGGTGGTGTCTGTATGTGAGAAGTGATCTAAAAGTGAATGTGAAAGAAGAAATTGAGGATGGAAAAAGCGATGAGATTGAGGCAATATGGATGGAGTTGAATGTGGGATTGAATAACACACAATTTAAGTCTGCTTTAGGCCCCCCAGTGCTAAGGAGGAAATAGAAAATCAACTACTAGCACAGATAGAAAAAGCAGCAAAAAGTGGAAGTGTTTTAATCATGGGAGATTTCAACTACCCTGACATTGACTGGAGTAATGGCACTACAGGAACAGCAAAAGGGGGGAAATTTGTGAATTTAATACAAGGCAGATTTACTAAACACTTTTTTTTAGCTCTGTGTACACAAAGGAAAATGGCAGAGCTCAAGTCCAAATTCATAATAGCAATGTCACTGCCTAAAATGAGTCACAATGGTTCAGAATTGATATGACTGAGAAACAGCTGGGAAAAAGTAAGGTTGACAACGCACCAGGACCTGATGGATTAAATCCACGTGTCCTCAAAGAGCTGAGCTCAGTTATTTCAAAGCCATTATTTCTAATTTTTAGAGTCTCGTTAGTTACTAGCAAGGTACCGATGGATTGGCGTAAGGCCAATGTGGTTCCTATATTCAAAAAGGGAGAAAAGTCATTACGAGGTAACTACAGACCGGTTAGTTTAACATCCATCGTTGGAAAGCTCTTGGAGAGTTTGATAAAGAACCACATAGGGGACTTTCTGCTGGAAAATATTATTATAAGTGATAGCATGGCTTCAAGAAAGACCGAAGTTGTCAAACAAATTTACTCTCTTTTTATGAGGAAGTAAGTAAACAGGTAGGATTAAGGCTTTACAGTAAAAAAAAAAAAACAGTGACTGTTGATCCAGGGAACATCCGATTGCCTCATGGAATCAGGAAGGAATTTTTTTTCCCCTGTTGAAGCAAATTGTACCAGGGTTTTTTTGCCTTCCTCTGGACCAACTATGTCTTATATGGTTTTATATCTGGGATATGTTTATTTCCCTAGTGGTTGAACTTGATGGACTTGATTTCTTTTTTCAACCTAACCTACTATGTAACTATATATGAGGAGGTGGACCCTCTGTGCAATTTACACGTTTAGCTGAGGTATGAGCTAAGGCACAGAGTCTAAGGAACTGCCTGGTTTTCACCAGAGCACCCCGCAAGGGGTGATGGACTTTGCTGCGGACGGCGCCCAGGTTGCAGCCCTCAGATACACCCTGCAGACGGCAGCTGACTGCAGATGGAACCAAAGCATAGTACCAAAATCTTTAGGCAATCTCAAAAACCAGAGCAAGACCAGGTCAGGGCAGGCGGCGAGCAATCAAATTCAAACAAGCCAGGGTCAGCACTGAGAAACAGACACAAGCTGGAGCCTTAGGTAAACACACTTATTGCAAAGGCAAGGAGTGCCAGTCTGAACACAGCTTATCTAGTGAGGCTAACAGACAGGCTGGGCGGAGACTGAATGAGCAGGTGCAGATAAATCAGCTGGAAAAGTCTGGCGACGCCTCTACCTCCAAGCCCTGGACAGAGCAGCCTGAAGCAAGGTTAAGTAGACAAACAGCTGCTGATCTGACATATATCTGATGAAAAACAAGTGCCAAATCAGCTGTGCTGCTAATCTGTGACACTGTTAGTATGTGAGAGGTGATCTTAAAGTGAATAGGAAAAATAAATTGTTGATGGAGCATGTGATGAGGTTCGGACATTATGGGTGGAGTTGAATATTTGGATGCATAATATACAGTTAAATATTGGAGTCTGCTATAGGCCCCCCAGGGCTAAGGAGGAAATAGAGAAGCAACTACTAGCACAAATAGAAAATTCTGCAAAACCTGGAAATGTTTTAATATTGGGAGATTTTTACCTACCTTTACTTTACCTATTTTTACTACCCTAACATTGACTGACTGGAGTAATGACACTATTGGTACAGCAAAAGGGAGGAAATTTATGCATATAATACAAGATAATTTTATGGTACAGTTTATGGAAGCCCCAACTAGAAATGATACTCTGCTGGACCTAGTTTTTTTTTCTAACAGTGCAGAGCCTATAACAAATGTGCATATAAAAGAGAATCTGGGTAGCAGTGACCATAATATAATTTAATGTAATGTAAGCTGTAAACAGGAAGCAAAAAAGGGCAGAATAAAAACATTCAAATTTAAGAGTGCAAATGTTGCATTATTAAGGGCAGCTCTCTGTGACTTGGACTGGGAGAGAATATTGTCCTCAAAGAACACAGAACAGAAATGGGAATGCTTCAAGTCTGTTCTGCACAAACACACTGCATAATATATTACAATGGGTAATACATTTAGGAGGCTAAAATTAAACCCTATGTGGTTCACAGCAAATGTTAAAAAAAGCCATAAAGAATAAGAAAATGGCATTCCAAAAATATAATAAAAAATGAAGGATCACCTTTGAATCCTTCATCATTTGAAAATTATAAAGGATATAGATGAAAATGAGATAAAATGTGCAAAACTTCAAAATTGGAAAGTAAGGCAAACCCCAAACATTTTTTTTAAATATATTAACCCCCCTGGCATTCTAATTCTGTCAGTATTTTCATGCAAAAAGCGTTACATTTTTTTGCATGGAAATTTATTTTACATTGTAGGCCTATAATTCTTAGGCATAACTCACCAAAATATGTCCAATATTTAATACATTTATTAAAATTAACTTTAAATAAAAAAAAAAGTTGTTAAAGCAAAGATGCATAAAAATACTAAAACGTGTAATATAACTGTATCGTAGCATGTATAATATATATAATATATTTATATATATTATATAAAGATTTCTCTGTATTCTCTGTACGCCGGGGGACGCCAAAGGAACAAGGTAAGTGGGGTTTTTGGCGATCCCAAGTGTGACTTGGGAATACCGCTTTTTGCAAGTAAAATCCACCCCGAGTCACACTCGGGAATACCGCTACGGGGGTTAATAGCAAACTGATCAAATCTGAGCATGTAGGCCCCTTAAATGATGTCTCTGGGTTGATAACTGGGGATAAAGAAAAGGCAGATATACTGAACACTTTTTTTTAGCTCTCTGTACACAAAGGAAAATAGCGGAGCTCAAGTCCAAATTCATAATAGAAATATAACTGTCTTAAATGAGCCACAATGGATATGATTGAGAAACAGTTGGGCAAAATAAAGATTGACAAAGCACCAGGACCCAATGGCTTACATGCACATGTCCTCAAAGAGCTGAGCTCAGTTATTTCAAAGCCATTGTTTCTAATTTTTAGAGACTCTTCAATCACTGGCATGGTATCAATGGATTGGCGTAAGGCCAATGTGGTTCCCATCTTCAAAAAGGGAGCAAAGTCATTACCAGGTGACTACAGACCCGTTAGTTTAACGTCCATAGTTGGAAAGGTCCTAGAGAGCTTGATAAAGAACCACATAGAGGGGTTTCTAAAACTGTCAAACAAATTTACTCTTTTTATGAGGAAGTAAGTAAACAGGTAGGCAGTGGAGTAGCAGTTGATATAGTGTACTTGGACTTTGTTAAAGCTTTTGACACTGTACCCCACAGTACCCCACTGTGATTGTTAATATGTATGTTAGGGTCGATAGGTTTACAAAAGCCAATCTGTAAATGGATAGAGAACTAACTTAAAGACCGCATCCAGAGAGTAGTGATTAATGATTCATACTCTGAATGGTCTAAGGTTATTAGTGGTGTACGCCAGGGTACAGTGTTGGGACCTTTACTATTTAACATCTTAATAAATGATATAGAGTTTGGGAATAAAAGTACCATTTCTGTGTTTGCAGATGACACCAAACTATGTAATGGAATGCAAGTGGCAAATGACATTTATTATTGTGAAATGTAAAATTATGCACTTGGGGGCTAACAACATGCATGCTTCATACTGTCTAGGGGGAATACATTTGGGGGAGTCAAAAATAGAAATTGGAGGGTCTGCCTGCTCCATTGGTGCTAGGTTTACCATGGTTAAGTCAACATAATCCTACTATCGATTGGCAAGCGAGACAGATTCTTGATTGGAGTGAATATTGCATAGACAACTGTCTTAACACTTCGCTTTCTGTTGTAACCACTAAGGTTGTACCTTCGTTTATTACTGAGTTTGCTGACGTATTCTCTGAAAATGGAGACCAGGAGTTACCTCCACATCGGGAATATGATTGTCCCATCAACCTTATTCCCGGAGCTAAGCAGCCCAAGACTCGGTTGTATAATCTTTCTGAACCCGAAAGAGCGGCCATGCGAGAATATATCGCTGAGAGTTTGGCTAAAGGTCATATTAGGATGGAACTCTTAGGCCATGTTTGGACTTCCGGGAGCTTAACCGTATTACTGTCCGTGATCCTTACCCCCTTCCTTTAATTCCAGATTTATTCAATCATATTGTTGGTGCCAAGGTGTTCTCCAAATTGGATTTGAGAGGGGCGTATAATCTGGTAAGAATTTATCCTGCCCCTGTACAAAGCATTGGTCAGACCACATCTGGAATATGCAGTCCAGTTTTGGGCACCAGTTCACAAAAAGGATATTGTGAAGAGAGTGCAGAGAAGGGCAACTAAACTAATAAAAGGAATGGAGGAACTCGGCTATGAGGAGAGATTAGCTGAACTGAATCTCTTCTCCCATGAGTAGGGAAGGTTAAGAGGGATATGATCACCCTGTATAAATATATAAATAGAGAACTCTCTTCCCAACTATTCACTCTAAGATCATTACAAAGAACAAGAGGGCACTCTTTGCGTCTGTAGGAAAATAAGTTTAAACTCCTGATAAGAAAGGGATTTTTCACTGTAAGGTCTGTGAAAACGTGGAATCGGCTCCCTCAGATAGTGGTTCCAGCAACTACTATAGATTGCTTTAAGAAAAAGCTGGTGTCAGGGTGTCCACAGGCAGGTAGCATGGGATCAACCAAGGCGCGAAGTCTAAGTGACACCAGGTCTTCACCAGGGCACCCCACAAGGGGTGATGGGCCAGTAGCCTGGAGGCCACTGGACTCTTTGCTGCTGGGGGTCACCAGGTTGCGACTCTTGGGGTCACCCTATCTTAGGAGGAAAGCAAGAGCGGCCACGGTGTGGAGACAAGTGACAGACCAAAGGAGTAGATTCCAGGCACAGGTCTGGGCAAGCAGCAAACAAGCTTAGTCAGAGTCCAGGCACGGGTCAGGACAGGCGGCAAACAAGCGTAGTCAGAGTCCAGGCACAGGTCAGGAATAGCAACAATTCAGAGTAACAAGGTAGCTGGTGCAAAGTCACAGCACCAGCCTCCCTTACTGCTGAGACTAAATAGCCTGTGCCCCATAAGGAGCTCCTCCTCCATGTGCTGTGTCAGTGTGAGCAAGACTGCCCACAGACATGTAAGACCTGGAAGTGCTGCATGCTAACTCAGGCAAAGACAGAGAGCGAGTTCTGCACTTGGCAGCTTGATGAGGCAGACATGCACAGGACACTGCAGGACGGTTTAGTGGGGAGCGCCACAGGTACAGACAGGTATTGTGACGGTGCCCCAGGGCCTTGTTTATCTGAATGTGCCCAAAGAAAAGTCCTTATCAACCAGTTGGCATGAACATTACCAGAAGGCCCCCAAGAATTTTCTTTTGGATCTTTAAGAATCCTTTCCATTTACCTAGGTACTGGAGACGGCCCGCTGACCTCCTAGAGTCCAGGATGGCCTCAAATTCTTCATTACTTTCAACCATAACCAGTGGAGGTGGCGGAGAGGACCTGCCAGACAAGGAGCCTGGTACCACCGGTTTCAAACACGACACGTGGAATACTGGATAGATCTTCAAAGACTCGGGCAGTGTAAGTCGATCAGCCCCAGGGTTGATGAACTTTAGGATAGGAAAAAGACCAATGAACTTAGGACCTAATTTTCTAGGGGCAGTGAAGTTGGCGAGGTTGGCAGTGGAGAGCCAGACAAGATCCCCAGACCTAAACTCAGGGCAAGACCCGCCTCTTCTTGTCAGCTTCCTTTCTGTTCTTGCCTGTGCTTGGTCCAGACTTTATTCTCTTCAAAACTTTATTCTCTTCAAAATATCTGAGATTAAAGTGACCTCAGGAACTGAAGACCTTACAGGGCAATTTGGGAGCGAGGTGGGATGAAATTCATAATTAGCAAAAAAAACGGAGACTGAGAGGTGGCTGAGTGGATAGCAATATTATATGCAAACCATGGGCAGCAGGGAGGCCCAGTCATCTTGAGATGCAGCTGGGAAACACCGGAGATATTGTTCCAAAGTTTAATTGGTTTGCTCTGTTTGACCATTACCCTGTGGATGATAGCCAGAGAACAAAGAAGTCTTTATATCTTACCATTATTTCTATCTGATACAATGTCATATGGAATTCCATGGAGTCTGACTATCTCTCTTAGGAATGTATCAGCTGTAGCTGCAGCAGAGGGTGTCCCCTTCATTGGGATAAAATGTGACATCTTAGTGAATCTCTAGACAACTACAAGTATTGAATTGTACCCCTGAAGGGGGACCTTCCAAAATGAAATCCATATACAGTTTAAAATGCTCCAAGGGCGGGTGTCACTGTTCCACAGGGCAAAGTGGTGGACCCTCTGTGTCACCAACCCAGTGGGTGGGGAACGTGCACAGGGCGCAGGGTCTAAGCAGTAGCTCAGTCTTCTCCAGAGCCTCTAGAGGTGAGGTTGTTGTGCGGTGAGCTGTTGCCAGGTTGTGGCCCCCCTGCCCGCCAAGGCAGGTGACTGCTAACTAGCAGGAACAGAAACTTAGTGCCAGAGCGAGAGCCAAAGAATAGTTGAAAAAGCCAAAGGTCAGGGCAGGCAGCAATCAGGAGTCGTCAGGAAACAAGCAGGGGACGGTACACGGATAGATCAGGAACAGAACGCACAAACTGGAGTAGTAGAAACCTGGGAGCAGAACCACAAGGAACTCCTTGTGCAGGCAACTTCCTGTTGCCAGCCACGTCCTTTAAAAGGGGATGTCATGTGATGAGTATGGGTCATGTGAGCCGCAGACGTCAAACCCACCAGCAGAGGGAGTGCTAGTGACGAGACAGTCTCAGATGTTGTTCACATGCCTGACAGCAGATGGAGTGTGCCTGCGGAACACTCTAGTCCTCTGAGGCAAGGGAGCAGCTGATCAAGAGTCACATGACCTGGACTCGGAAGTGTGCAGAGAGTTGGATCCTAATGCAGAGTTGGTTCTGGCAGCAGGGGAGTGCAAGGTGAGTGAGCCAGCAGGAGGCACAGAAGCCCTAGACTTCCGGGGATCTGTGACAGCTGGGTCACTGGGTGGGCGCCTGAGGCCTTTTGTCCTGACCTTATGGAACAGATCAAAATCAGCAGGAAATTATTTTCGGCCAGAATAATATCAGGCTGACGTAGGGTTAGGTCCTCCAGAAACATACGAGATAGAGCATCAGCTTTACTGTTCTTAGACCCAGGGTCTTGGCCTTTCCCAAATATTCAAGATTCTTGTGATCTGTCAAGATAAGGATAGGGTGAGCAGCTCCCTCCAAAAGGTGACGCTATTCTTTAAGAGCTGACTTTATGGCCACCAATTCCCGTAATAATTCCATTCAGTGGGGCTCATCTTTTTGGAGTAAAAAGACTGGATGTAGCAGAGCCTTGGGCCTAAACCGCTGTGACAGTATGGCGCCAATGGCTGATCCATCAACCTCTAGAACAAATGGCAGGGAAGGGTCCAGATGTCTCAGGATGGGAGCAGAAGTGAATAATGATTTTAATCAGTCAAAGGCTGAATGGGCCTCAGAGGTCCAGGAGAAGGTGGTGTGTGGACTTGGACGTTTTGTCAGGGGGGCTACAATGGTGGAGAACCCCTTAATAAATTTCCAGTAGAAGTTGGCAAATCCCAAGATTCATTGTATACCCTTTCAGTTGGTCGGGACTGGCCACTCCCACACTGCAAATACTTTGTCTGGAGCAATGGCAATTCCATAGGTGGAAATGATCAGGCCCAGGAACTGTATTGTCTTTCTCAAATTCACATTTTTTAGGTTTGGCATACAGCCTATGAACACAGAGGCGACCTAGGACCTTCTTAATGTGGTTTCTATGTTCTTCCAAGGATGAGGAAAATATCAGGATATTGTCAAGGTAGACTACTACAAGCAAGTCAAGAAAACCACTAAAGATGTCAATTACAAATTGCTGAAATGTGGCAGGGGCATTGCAAAGCCCAAAGGGCATGACCACATACTCAGTGACCAAAACGAGTTCTGAACACTGTCTTCCATTCATCTCCTTCAGGGATCCTCACTAAATTGTAGGTTCCACACATGTCTAGTTTAGTAAAGACCTTTGCTGATCTCAATCTTTGTATGAGTTCTGGAATGGGTGGAAGTGGATAGCGATTCTTGATGGTGATCTTGTTAAGGTCTCGGTAGTCTGCAGGGACAGAGGTACCATCCTTTTCCACAAAAAATATACTTGCCCCAGCAGGTGAAGTGGAGGGTTGGATAAATCCCTTCTTCAAACTTTATTCAATATACTCCTTAAGGGTAACAAATTCAGGTGGAGAGTGGATAAATACGACCGAATGGAATCTCTGCCCCAGGCAGGAGTTCAATTTGACAGTCATAAATGCGATGAGGGGGGATAGCATCAGCCCCCCTTTTGTGAAAGACATCCAGGTTATCAGAAAAGAAAATACAACCAAGAAAGAGTTTTTTTTTGGCATAATAGGTTAATGTATAGCACAAATTATATACTTCTCATACACAATACAAACTTTACAGGTGACTTAATAGTCATATGAGGTCAGAAGACCATAGGTAAGACATTAACCATCTCAACATATAAAGTATCAATCATCATCAGCTCAGATTAGGTGTCAAAAGATGTACACTGATTCGCATACCGTGTTTCCCCGAAAATAAGACCTACCCCGAAAGTAAGACCTAGCACTATTTTGTAAACCTGCCCTAATATAAGACCTACCCCGAAAATAAGACCTAACTTTCAACAATAAATGTGTACTGTAGTCTTCTTCATGGAAAAATAAGACATCCCCTGAAAATAAGACCTAGTGTGTTTTTGGGAGCCAAAAAAAATATAAGACAGTGTCTTATTTTCGGGGAAACACGGTAGGAGAGACCTGTGTTACCCGACGCGTTTCGCCCGTTTAAGGCTTCCTCAGGGGTGACGGTACGTTTGCATTGCATAGGCATATGCTGGATACACTGTTAAGTATTTTGTAAGCACAATAAGGGGTATATGCATAAATTGAAGTTGGGTATATAGAACATTTAAATCATGTTGACATGTACATAGAGGTTAAGTACATTATTCAAATGGATTACAGAGGACAGTAAAGTCTACAATAGTTACACATACAACAAAATATGTATGGATAAACATTTTTTATTTGTTTGTTTTATGTAGTATTTTATAGTATTTTATAGTATTATAGTAAAGTGTATTTTTTGAGAAACAGTCATAGGCAAAATAGAGGATGAAAAATAAATAAGTAAGTAACTTACATTACCACATGCGATATGTCTTTTTGATAGTTGCTTTGACCCTCACATATCATAAAGGTGTGTGGGGTTAGGGGAGAAAACAAAGGAGGCTGATGAATACCTGTGTATATGTAAACAGGTGGCCGGGTCAGTATACAGACAATATGTGTATACAGACAACCCGTGTGTAGAGTAGTAATGGAGGAGGTTAAACCGCTAAAACTACATGAATATGTAGAGTGCGGCTTACCTAATAGTGGAGATGGAGTCTGATGTGGTGATGGAGTTTGTATAGAGAAGTTTTTGTCAGCAGGTTTTGGACCTGCGGCTGCAGCCTACTTTCACTGGATGCACAGCTGGCAAAAACTTCTCTATATGACCATCAACCGCATCCAGAGAGTAATGATTCATACTCTGGATGGTCTAAGAATATTAGTGGTGTACCCCAGGGTTCAGTGTTGGGACCTTTACTGTTTAACATCTTCATAAATGATATAGAGTTTGGGAATAAAAGTACAATTTCTGTGTTTGCAGATGACACCAAACTATGTAATGGAATTAAGTCCATATAGGATGTCTATAATCTACAAGCAGACCTGGATGTACTGTTTGATTGGGGAGCCAAGTGGCAAATGACATTTAATATAGATAAATGCAAAGGTATGCACTTGGGGGCTAACAACATGCATGTTTCATACTGTCTAGGGGGAATACAGTTGGAGGGGTCAGAAATGGAAAAGGATCTGGGGGTTCTGGTAGATCACAGACTTAATAACAGCATGCAATGCCAAGCTGCAATATCCAAAGTTAGCAAAGTACTTTCTTGTAATAAAAGAGGAATAGACTGCAGAGATGGAGACATAATCCTGTACAAAGCATTGGTCAGACCACATCTGGAATATGCAGTCCAGTTTTGGGCACCAGTTCACAAAAAGGACATTGTGGAATTGAAGAGAGTGCAGAGAAGGACAACTAAACTAATAAAAGGAATGGAGGAGCTCAGCTATGAGGAGAAATTCGCTGAACTGAATCTATTCTCCCTTGAGAAGTCACGTTTAAGGGGGATATGATCACCCTGTATAAATATATAAATGGTCCATATAGAGAACTGTCTTCCCAATTATTCACTTTGAGATCATTACAAAGAACTCTTTGTGTTTGGAGGAAAATAAGTTTAAGCTCCGGATAAGGAAGAGATTCTTCACTGTAAGAAGATTCTAGAAGCACAGATTATAACTGGGTATTAATGCTTTAAAGTGAAGAGACTGTTGATACTGGGGAACATACGATTGCCTCATGGAATCAGGAAGGATTTTTTTTCCCCTGTTGAAGCAAATTGTACCAGGGTTTTTTTTTTGCCTTCCTCTGGACCAACTATGTCTTATAGGGTTTTATATCTGGGATATGTTTATTTCCCTAGTGGTTGAACTTGATGGACTTATGTCTTTTTTCAATCTAATTATATTCTTTTAGGTTGTAATCGATAAAAAAATGTATGGATTTTATAAGTTTGAACTATTCATCATTGCAACTCAGAAGTCTGATAAACCTATTCCTTTAGTACTGGGGACATGGCATAAATATATATGCGCCAGAGGGATATCCCCTATAACGAGCATAGGTTTGTGACCATCTCATACCATTATTAACCCCCCTAGCAGTAATCCCGAGTGTGACTCGGGGTGGAATTTACCTGCAAAAAGCGGAAATCCCGAGTCCCACTCAGGGTAGCCAAAAAACCCCTCTTACCTGCACCCCAGGATCCAGCAGCACCCCGAGCGATCGCCGGCCGGCTTCTGCATCAATTCTTCTGGGTGATGCGTGAATCGTCTGTACGTTCAGGGGGTGTGGCTGGGCGGGAAATTTAAAAGCAGATTACAATGTAATCTGCTTTTAAATGCTTTTTACTGTAAAATACACAACATAAATATTAAATGTAAAAGTACTTCTTTTAGTGCACCAAACATCATTGCCCAGTGCCCTGATTTATATTTTGCCCACTATTAGCCCTGACCTTGATATGACCCCTGTTGAACTTTTTGTATCATTTGAACACTTTGTCATTGACCTTGAACATTCCTGACTGCTTACTGGAGACTTGACCACATCCATGGCATCCAAAAGGCATCTCGTCAGCGCAAGTGCTATTTTTGAAGAACTTGAAAGCAGCAACAGTGATTTGGAGTCACTTGTGGAATCAAGCGATAGTGATTCACCAGGAAAATTGTCATCAGACAGCGAAAATGAATTGAGCAACGAATCTGAACCTGAGGTCAGTACTGTGTGCACTTGGTGCTATATTGATCTTGATGCAGCCCAAGCAGCGCCCCCAAGATTCCCATTTACTGGCACACCTGGTGTGAAAATTGATGCTGAACGCCACGACCCCCTAGCATACCTGAAATTGTTTCTGACCGATGAGGTTATTGAAAAAATAGTTGTTGAGACAAACAGGTACGCTGCACAACAATTAGGTGGTATTGGTCTAAGAATAAAATTCTTGCCACTCCGTTCTTTGCCACAATCATACCAGGGTACAGATGTTCCCTGATCATGAAATTTTTACACTTTGTCAACAATGAAGAGTTTGATAAGACTACCTATCCTGCACCAAACTCAAAAAATCTGGGAAGTTTCTTAGATGATTCTAAAAAATTTCCAGCAGACCTATGTGCCAGAAAGAGACATCAGCATAGATGAAAGTTTAATGGCTTTCAAGGGGAGGCTCAGCTGGGTACAGTACATTTCATCAAAGAGAGCACGATTTGGCGTAAAAACCTACATGCTGTGCCAATCCTCAACTGGCTACATATGGAATTCCATCCTTTACACTGGAAGAGGGACACCATTTAACCCAAGATGCAGCAACTATGGGTTGGCAACATCTTCAATACTCTCACTCATTGAGCCATTGCTAAATCAGGGCTATTAAGTCACAACCGAAAACTTTTACACATCTCCTGAGCTTTATAAGTTCCTTCTGCAACACAGAACAGATGCGTATGGAACTGTTAGGGCTAACCAGCGCAACCTGCCATCAAGGTTTGCAAAAAGGAAGCTGAAGACAGGAGAAATTGTTGCCTGGCAGAAAGGCAAAATGATGGCCCTGCGATGGTGTGACAAAAAAGATGTGTGCCTGATGAGTACTGTCCATGATGCCTCCACCGTTCTGGTACACACAAAACGTGGGAAAGAAGTGATGAAGCCACAGGTGGGGATTAACTACAACAACACCATGGAAGGTGTCGACAGAGCTGACCAAGCCATGACATTCTACCCAGCGATGAGGAAACAGCAAAGGAAGTACTACAAAAAGATCTTCAGGCATCTTGTTGAGCAGTGCTTATGGAATGCATACATTCTGTACAAGAAAATGAGTGACAGGCCTGTGAATCATTCTGACTTCATTTGGAAAGTTTCCGAATTGATTGTCAAGAACCACCAAACACCATCAATGGCTGTGAATAGACCTGGACGTCGTGCTTTTGCCATTGTCAACTTGGAACGCCTGACTGGTCATCACTTCACAGAATACATCCCACCAACCTGGAGAAATGAAGCACCTACAAGGATGTGCGTGGTTTGCTGCTCAAAGGTTGATGACCGTGGAAGGAAGATCTGCCCGGAAACCAGGTTCTACTGTCCTGACTGTGATGTTGGACTTTGTGCAGCACCCTGTTTCAAAATTTACCATACTCGGGATGTCTACTAGACATTTAATTTTTTTTCCCAAAATCTACATTTAATTTAAATTATTATTTATCAATAATATTGCACCCTTGTTTGGACAAATTTCAGTGATACCATTTTTGATAACATTTATGTTATGTTTTTTGATAACATTTTTAAATTACATTGATTGTTGTTATATTATTTAATTATTTGTTATAATTATTTATTATATTATAATTTATGAATATAATATAATAAATAAATATAATTATCATGCCTGTGAGTTATTCCCAGAATCACAGGCCCACAATATTAAACAACAAATTTCTATAAAAAAAATTTATCACTTTTTGCATAGAAATACTGACATAATTAGAACACTAGGGCGGTTAAGCACTGTCACCTCTGCAGGGTATTAGCATGTGAATGACTTCTATTACTAATCACCTGTGCAGGGTATAGACATGTACCCATCTCATACCATTCTGAGGCTGTTTGTTTATTGCAGGTATTATAAGTACTGTATGAGGCTGACTGAGGCTAGGTTCCTAGAATTAAATGATAGGCATAAAATTTAGGATAAATAATAAAGCTGGATATATCTTAACACTTAAATCTAATATAAGGAGAAATTAACTTATTGATGAATACCCAGTGATCCCCAATTAAAAACATGTTGAGGAATTTCTTTAGTAATATTTTAAGGAACCCAGTGTCTTCTCATGGATACCTTATCTTATTTAGAAGGAACAAAGATATAAATAGATATATTTGTACAAACTCCAGATGGAGTATTGTGAGAGAAAGATTGTTCCATTATGTGCCAAAAGGTATACAGGGTGATACAGTTCTTACTATATGAGTAGTTAAAAAGTTCCTTAATAATATGTCTAGGGAAACCTAGAAGTATGCATATAAATGTTTAGAAACTCCTAAAGCAAATTCAAGCAAATGTTCATTGCACAAATAGGCAGCCAAATGTTATAGTATTGTACTTACTGTGCCTGATTTATGAAAGCTCCCTGAGGCTGGAGAAGATACACTTTAATCAGTGAAGCTGGATGATCCATCAAACTTGGGATGGATCTGGTCTAGGGTTCAATACGCTTGCTAGCAAATGTGTCACAGATCCCCAGAGGACCAGGGGATCTGTGTCTGTACCACCCACCTCACATTCCTTTGCAGCCAGCAGCAGCCCTGTTCAGGAATCCTGTACGCTGATCACTTCCTGCTCTGAGTCACGTGATCCCATGGGTGCTGCCCCTTTACCCCAGAGAACCAGAATATTCCGCAGAAGCACTCCATCTGCTGGCAGAAGTGCTGCCTCTGCTCCCGCACTCCCTATGGTGGTGGGTTCTCTTACCTGTGGGTCATGTGATTTCCATCTGCCTTATGACCTCCCCTATAAAAAGAAGTCACTGGCAACAGGAACTTGCCTGAACAATGAGTTCCATTGGAACCGCTCCCAGGTTCCCGTTGTTCCAGTTTATGTATCCTGTTCCTGATTGTTCGTGTACCAACCCCTTGGCTTGACCTTGACTACTCCTGCTTGCCCCCTGCACTGATCTCTGGCTTGTTTTACCTCGATTCTGCCTGACGTTTCAGCACCTCGCCTGATTCCTGTTTGTCCGTAGTCACCTGCCTCTGCGTGCACGGGGGCCGCAACCTGGCAGTTGCCCACAGCGTAACATCCTCACCGGTAGAGGGTCCGGTGAAGACCGGGTAGCTGTTTAGACTCTGCGCCCCGCACACGTCTGTGCCAACTGAGCTGATGACATGGAGGGTCCACCATCCTGCCCTGCGGCACTGTGACAAAATGGCCCTGATTTATTAAAGCTCTCCAAGGCTGGAGAGAATACACTTTCACCAGTGAAGCTGGGCGATCCAACAAACCTGGGATGGATCTGGTCCAGGATTCAAAGCAATTGCTAGCAAATAGCAAATGACATTGAAGAAATCCATTCCAGGTTTGCTTGATCACACAGCTTCACTGGTGAAAGTGTATTCTCTCCAGCCTGGGAGAGCTTTAATAAATCAGGGCCAATGACTTTGAAGAAATCTATTCTGGATCACCCAGCTTCACTAATGAAAGTGTATCCTCTTCAGCCTTGGAGAGCTTCCATATATCAGGCCCACTTAGTCTATAGGCAAGTCAATTCCAGGATTACCATTAGGCAGATTGTCAGCCCTGAAGGAAGGCTGTTGAGATGCTCCTGCCTTTAAAAAAAAAAAAGGCATCTAGCCTAATGAACTGCACATGGCTGAAGTTCAGGCATGCACAGTTCCATGGGGAGAATGATAGTGGGAGTTACATGACTCCTCCCCTGGACACCCACCCTGTCTCCTCCCAAATTCACCAAAATACCAAGCGGCTTAGTTCCCCAATTGACGTTAAATACCAGCAGAGTGCATCATGTGAGGGAACCTTGGGCATCATAACGATATGATGTCCAAATGGATGATAAGTCTTAGAGGCGGTGCAGGACCAAAGTAGTCCGCCCCTTTTCCCTACTGGAGCATTAGCAGAGAACTGTTGGTGCTTCTTTCCCACGTAAGCTGGGTGGAGGGGGAGGAGCAGAGCAATTAGTTAAATTTATGATTTTTGTGTGAGTGTTCGGTGTATGATGTAAGCTGGTGCTGGAATAATGTATATTGGTTTAGTAATGGAATGAGTTGATATGAATAAAACATTTGGTGTCTGACAACCTGCCTAATGGTATGCCTGGTATCGACTTTGCCTATTGATTTAGTAAGTACAATACTATATAATTTGGTTCCCTATTTGGGCAATGAACATTTTCTTGAGAACCTTTAGGAGTTTCTCAACATCTATTTACATACTTCTAGGTTTCCCCAGACTAATTAAGGAACTCTTCAACTACACATATAGTAAGAACTGTATCACCCTGTACACCTATTGGCACATAATGAAAAAATCTTCCTCTCACAATACTCCATCTGGAGTTTTTACAAATATACCTATTTATATCTTTGTCCCATCTAAATAGCATAAGGTATCATTGAGAAGACACTGGGTTCCTTGAAATATTACTAAAGAAATTCCTCATTTTATTTATTTTCAAGTTCATTTCTCCCTATATTAGATTTAAGAGTAAAGATATATCTATCTTTATAATTTATCCTAAATTTTGTGTCCATCATTTAATAATAGGAGCCTAGACTCAGTCAGCAGGAATCAGTACTTATACCTTCAATAAGCAGTCCGAGCACAACATTCCCAATTGTAAGTAATTTTTACGAGATTTTGCATGTTTAAATAACCCAAGTTTTCATACCACTATAAACTGACATTAAACCAAAATATATCTTACATTGTGTCACACACACTGCAACTGACTGACAATCATCCTGACCAGCAACATATGTTCTGGTCAATTGGTTTATGATTGTGCTGCCACTGTCACACTTGGGGAGACAGGGCCACTAGGGGCCCTACTGCTTGCACAGGAGTGGTGTGAGCCCTGAGAAGGGCCAAGGCACAAAGTCTAAGCAGTTAACAGGTCTTCTCCAGAGCCTCTGATGGTGAGGATGTTGTGCTACTGGTTACTGCCAGATTGCGGTCCTTGGGTACACCAGGGTGGGCAGGATGAAACACGGTACCAAATCACAAAGCAGAAGAAAAGTCGAGAAAGGCCACAAACAAGAGAGGTCGTGTCACAAGCCAGGGGTCAATTACCAGGGTTCCAGGAGACAGACACCAGTGACACAGGGTCCACTGCAGACACAGGGAACATGAGACACTGGAAGCTACAGGAGGAACAGGTGATACAGGAATATCCACAGATAGAGAGGAACACTGGAACAGCACAAGGGAATGGGCTGAAAACAACTGACTGGGCAACAAGGGGTTAACACAGGAGCTGGACACAGGAAACACTGGATTCCAGTGTTTTTCACATGACTGGGCTGTCAATATGCCTGGTTAATACTAGTGTTGGTGTTCGAATTTGAGTTGTCCTTATATTTGACTCGAATATGGCTGTTCGAGTTTCTCTATCCAAGAGCTATAGGTGATGAATGGGGACTTGTCATCACCTGTAGTGACCTGTGTTCTTGGATAGAGAAACTCTATCCAAGACAAGTCCCCATTCATCACCTATAGTTTTTGGATAGAGAAACTCTATCCAAGAACACATAGTAGTAGCACAGCGCGGCAAGAGCAATTGCTGTTGCAGCGCTGTACTATGAGTTCTTGGATAGAGAAACTCTATCCAAGATCACATGCAACTAGTAAAGGGCTGCAAGAGCAATCTGATTGCTCTTGCAGCCCTTAAAAGACTGAAAAAACACCAGAATTCTTGCACCATTGACTTCAATAGTGTGCGAATTCGGCATTTGATCACCCGGAGAATTTCTCACTATTCGATCGAATAGCTGTCGAATAGAATAGTGAGATATTCGACCAACACTAGTTAATACTCTCTTTCGTAAAGACCGAGTCAAATGAAGGGGTGGTGGTGTCTGTCTGTGAGAAGTGATCTGAAAGTGAATATGAAAGAAGGAATTGCGGATGGGACAAACAATGAGGTTGAGGCATTATGGGTGGAGGTGAATGTGGGGGTGAATAACACACAATTAATGATTTGAGTCTGCTATATGCCCCCCAGTGCTAAGGAAGAAATAGAAAATCAACTTCTAGCACAGATAGAAAATGCATCAAAAGTAGAAATGTTTTAATCATGGGAGATTTCAACTACCCTGACATTTACTGGATTAATGGCACTACAGGAACAGCAAAAGGGAGGAAATTTATGAATTTAATACAAGATAATTTATGGTACAGTTTATAGAAGCCCGAGCTAAAAATTTGACTCTAATGATACTTAATGTAAGTTGTAAACAGGAAGCAAAAACAGGAAAGATAAAACCATTTAATTTTAAGAGAGCAAATTTTCCTTTTTTAAGGGCGCTCTCTGTGACATGGGAGACTTGACTTGGTGACTGGGAGATAATATTGTCCTCAAAGAACACAGTTGTTCTCTGTGTTGGTAACTGGGGATAAAGAAAAGGAAGATTTACTGAACACTTTTTTTTTTAGCTCTGTGTACACAAAGGAAAATGGCAGAGCTCAAGTCCAAATTCATAATAGCATAGCAATGTCACTGCCTTAAATGAGTCACAATGGCTCAAAATTGATATGATTGAGAAACAGTTGGGCAAAATTAAGGTTGACAAAGCACCAGGACCCGATAGGAATACATCCACGTGTCCTCAAGGAGCTGAGCTTGGTTATTTCAAAGCCATTATTTAAAATTTTTAGAGACTCTTTAGTCACTGGGATGGTACTGATGGATTGGCGTAAGGCCAATGTGGTTCCTATCTTCAAAAAAGGAGCAAAGTCATTGCCAGGTAACTACAGACCGGTTAGTTTAACATCCGTAGTTGGAAAGGTCCTGTAAAGTTTGATAAAGAACCACATAGAGGACTTTCTGCTACAAAATAATATATAGGCTTCAAGAAAGACCGAAGTTGTCAAATAAATTTACTCTCTTTTTATGAGGAAGTAAGTAAACAGGTAGACAGGGGACTGTAGACAGTAAATGTTGATATAGTGTACTTGGAATTTGCTAAAGCATTTGACACCGTACCCCACAGACGGTTAATATGCAAGTTAGGGTCAATAGGTTTGGAGAAGTCAATCAGTAAATGGATAGAGAACTGGCCTAAAGACCGCATCCAGAGAGTTGTAATTAATGATTCATACTCTGAATGGTCTAAGGTTATTGGTGGTGTACACCAGAGTTCAGTGTTGGGACCTTTCACATCTTCATAAATGATATAGAGTTTGGGAATAAAAGTACTATTTCTGTGTTTGCAGATGACACCAAAATATGTAATGAAATTAAGTCCATACAGGATGTCTATAATCTACAAGCAGACCTGGATGTACTGTGTGATTGGGGAGCCAAGTGGCAAATGACATTTAATATAGATAAATGAAAAGTTATGCACTTGGGAGCTAACAACATGCATGCTTCATACTGTCTAGGGGGAATACATTTGGGGAGTCAGAAATGGAAAAAGATCCGGGGGTTCTGGTAGATCATAGACCTAAAAACAGCATGCAATGCCAAGCTGCAATATCTAAAGCTAAGAAAGTACTTTCTTGTATTAAAAGAGGAATAGACTGCAGAGTTGGAGACATATTCCTGCCCCTGTACAAAGCATTGGTCACACCACATCTGGAATATGCAGTCCAGTTTTGGGCACCAGTGTGGAATTGGAGAGAGTGCAGAGAAGGGTAACTGAACTAATAAAAGGAAGGGAAGAGCTCAGCTATGAGGATAGATTAGCTGAACTGAATCTATTCTCCCTTGAGAAGAGACGTTTGAGGGGGAATATGATCACCCTGTATAAAAATATAAATAGCCCATATAGAGAACTCTCTTCCAAATTTTTCATTTTGAGATCATTACAAAGAACAAGAGGGCACTCTTTGCTTCTGGAGGAAAAGAAGTTTAAGCTCCGGATAAGGAAGGAATTCTTTACTGTAAGGCCTGTGAAAATGTGGAATCGGCTCCCTCAGGAAGTAGTTTCAGCAACTACTATAGATTGTTTTAAGAAGCTGGATGCTTTTTTAGAAGCACAGAATATAACTGGGGATTAAGTAAAGATAACAGAGACTGTTGATCCAGGGAACATCTGCTTGCCTCATGGATTCAGGAAGGATTTTTTTCCCCTGTTGAAGCAAATTGTACTGGGTGTTTTTGCCTTCCTCTGGACCAACTCTTTCTTTTAGGGTTTTATATTAGGGATATGTTTATTACCCTTGTGGTTGAACTTGATGGACTTATATCTTTTTTCAACCTAACCTTCTATGTAACAGCAACAGGTGTACAGGAACTAGCTCAACAGAACTATGGGCTTGGCACTAGTGGAGCCAAGTTGCACGAACGCTGAGTGCTGTGTCTGAGGTAG
This sequence comes from Pyxicephalus adspersus, assembly GCF_032062135.1. NCBI lineage: Eukaryota > Metazoa > Chordata > Amphibia > Anura > Pyxicephalidae > Pyxicephalus > Pyxicephalus adspersus. The sequence continues at coordinate 12,138,687 of NC_092870.1, read as the reverse complement.
CTAAATAGCCATGATTAAGAGGTTACCTTCTGATTGCCTGGTGAAGCTGATAAAACTTGCTAGCGTAGGCACGCCCAGAGTCAGAACTGCCCGCATGCGCAGGAGAGAGATGCCTGCGCTTTAGTGAGGAAGAGGTAAGTGTGACACTCCCTCCATAGGTTTGTGGTTTAAAAAGATTAATGGTTTTATGATTATGGAACTAACTATAGTAGGGAGGATACATTTCTACTTACATGGGAAAATTGGAAGCAATATTAAAAATCTTAGGAGTATGTTGGGTATTGTTCAGAAGTTAATTCATAAGTTTATAAAAAGAAAAATGGTATGTTAAAAAATCAATTCACCCTACCTACCCTAGTGTATTCCTATGTTGTCTTTGTCTTAGTCTTTGTTAGTTGTTGACAAGTATTTTCAAAATGGAAGTTATGTAATTATGAAATTGGAGTCTCTAAAAGGAATGAGACACTAAAAGTTTATAAATTTTAATAGATTATTGTTTGGAAAATAAATATATTTAAATATATTTAAATATAAATAAATATATTTAAATATAATGTTATAAAAAAATTATTTATACTAGTTTATCTACATTTCTGGCTTCACTCAAGTTATAATAATCTGATAGCCTCCCTACAAATCCTTTACATCTGGACTTCATACTATTAGGCATATACTTTTTAGTAGCTTTTATGTTTTAATTTAAGCCAATTAAAATACTATCACTAAATATGAAAGTGATGAATAGGCCTTTCAAAAGATCATCTCTCCGTAAAGATGTCTCCTAACTTTCCTCACACTTACTTTGCAGATGCAAACAAGAAGAAAGCTGGAGATTTTTCACTGTTAGAAACTTACTATGCAAAATGAATTCTATCCAATTTACATTGGTTAATGTGAACTCTCCAAACACAGAACAAATTAGCTTTTTATAACGCTTACTTAAGAAATTGAAATCAATCAGTCAAGGTCTTCTCATAATAGCTGGCAACTTTATTGCAGTACCAGATCCTGTCCTGGATTTCACATCTCTGACCAGAAGAACCTCATGTTCCTTTCTCCATACATAGTAGACAGACCCCAGATGGTACATGGTGTATACTAGACCTTCTACACCATGCTCACTCTCCTAAAATACAAATGTTGTTCTTATCCCTTGATGCTGAAAAAATGTTCGATGGAGTCAATTGGACCTATCTTGGACATGCCCTCCAATTTTAGATATAAGGGATGGATATTACATGCTGTTATGGCATTATATTCAACACCTTCAGCCAAAGTTTCTCTAATAATTTTTGCACTCCTTATATAACCCCTAGCGGAACATATCCGTACCAATATAAACAACACTGGTTTAACAATTTCTAACTATTCCCACAAAAAGGGAAAATTGTTGCCATACTTGCCTGTAATTTTCCTTTACTGGAAACCCCTCCTGACGGCGTACACATGGGTCAATCCCGCCCCTTCGACCCCCCAGGACCACCTTTTTCCCAATAAAAATTCCCCACTTACTTACCTCCCTGTTCCGTCTTATGTCTTGCGACAGGATCAGAAAGGGTGGGTAACTATGCCGTCAGGAGTAGTGTTGATGTTCGAATTCGGGTTGTCCCTATATTCGACCCGAATATGGCTGTTCGAATTCGGATAGCCCTGACCCGAAAAACACGGGATTCGACAGCAAAAATTCGGGAAAAAAAAAATTTTTAAAAAAAAAAATAAAAAATAATTTTAAATGAATTTATTTGTATGTGTTTTTATTTTAACTTGTTTTTTTTTATTTTTTACAGGTTATCCGACAAGGACATTATGAATCATAATGTCATTGTGGGATTCCCGGACCGTGGGAATTTTGCGGTCACAGCTAATTGAAAGCAGGTGCCTTCAATTAGCTGTAACCGCAAGCAATACCAGGGCAATAGAGGTTGAATGGAGATACGTATCTCCATTCATCACCTCTACTGCTCTGTGATTGGCTGGGAAATAGGAAACCCTGATGACAGCTCAAGCATCATCAGGATTTCCCTTTCCTCAGCCAATCAGGAAACAGAGCAATCAGCGGAGCTTTACTATGCTGACAGCTCTGCTCCCCTGATCGCTCCCGCAGCCCTAGAGGAGCTGTGACATGTATTACATGTACAGAACATGTCACAGCTCCTCTAGGGCTGCAGAAACAATCAGGGGAGCAGAGCTGTCAGCATAGTAAAGCTCCGCTGATTGCTCTGCTCCCGGAGGAAAGGGAAAGCCTGATGACAGCAAAGGCATCATCAGGATTTCCCTTTCTCCAGCCAATCAGGGGAGCAGAGCTGTCAGCATAGTAAAGTTCTGCTGATTGCTCTGCTCCCTGATTTGCTGGGGAAAGGGAAATCCTGATGATGCTTGAGCTGTCATCAGGATTTCCTATTCCTCAGCCAATCCCAGAGCACTAGAGATGAATGGGCACAAGTCTCCCCATTCATATCTAGTGCTGAATGGCTGAGCAATGTAAAACCTCAGCCAGAGCACTAGGGGTGAATGGAGAGGCTTGTCCTCATTTAACCCCTAGTGCCCTGCAATCCCTCACTGTCAGGAGGATTTCCAGGGCTGTGATCATTGCAACCCTGGAAATCCTCCTGTCATTGGGATAACCTGTAAAAAAAAAAAATTTTATAGGATGATTTCTCACGTTAATAAAATATTTTAACATTAAACCCTTGTCCTATTTTTCACTTATATTTTAAACCTTTCAGGGAATGAGTAAGGGGTTTTATGTACCCCTGTACTCATTCCCCAGGGTGGGGCAGTGGAGATCTCTTTAATCTCCTTATTAAAGGGGGCTTCCAGATTCCAAAGTCCTGCTAAAAATGTTCATAAAAACCCCCATTGTTTTCATTGGAAGCTTTCATAAAAGCTTAAAAACGCTTTAAAAAGCCTCTATTAAGTTCAATGGAAGCGTTTTCCTGCGTTTATCCAGCGTTTGAATTTTTTAAATGTTGCAAGCAACGTTTAAGATAACGCTCAAAAACGTGCCAGAAACGTCCTGGTGTAGATTAGCCCATGGGAACGCATGGGGACTTCAAACATGGGCTTTAAAGGCCTCAGGTTAAACGCTGGGAAAACAGTCCGTGTAGACTAAAGCTGCGTACACACGTCCAATAATTATCATTAGAAACGACCGACGAACGACCATTGAACAACCGATTGGCCAAAAAAAAGTGACCAAGGACGCCGACGAACGAGGATTGTCGTTGGAAATGAACCACCGCCACGGTGGATCTGATTGGCCGACGATCTTTCATTATCTATCGTGTACGGTCGTTCAGTGATCGTGCATGTTTCTGCGCTACACTTTCTCTTTTACATGTCCCTCCCTGCATCGTTCAAACGATTGTATCTAGATCTTTTTACATCTGTTTGGAGGCTGTAGAAGCTCTACACAGTGCTGAAAAAAACCCGAATTTTTCCTCCCATTGACTTTAATGGTGTTCGACTTTGACATTCGACCACTCGAATAATTTTGCTCTATTCGAGCGAATAGCTGACAAATCGAATAGTGAGCTATTCGACCAACACTAGTCAGAAGGAGTTTCCAGGAAAGGAAAATTACAGGTAAGTATGGCAATAATTTTCCCTTTTCCTGGCCCTCCTCCTGACATGGGATGTAGCAAGCAACCCTAATTGAGGGGGGTTAAGAAAACTTTAAACACATTATTTCTGCAAATAAAAAAAATTTATTTCAGAGCAGCACATATCACTGAGGCTCTGAACGTAGAATGTAGAAAACATTCAATATAGCTAAGGCCCTTCTCTAGCGCAGACTGCAATAACTCCAATATTTGAGCTGCTGTAGGCTCTGTTGGGAAGAAACCTTCTTCCTGAGACATCATTAGGATCCTCTTCCATATTCTGAAGTAGATTTTATTGGTTGTAGATTTCCTCCCCTTTAAGAGAGTGTCTGCCACTTTCTCAGATACAATTGCCACCTGAATACCTCCACCTTTCAATAAAAAGGCATTCAGCCTCCAATGTAGGGGCTGAGGTTTTACCCCAAGTCCCCTAAACTAACAAATCCCTCTGATCCGTCAGGGGCCAAGGGGAAGACCTCAGCATCTGAGTAATCAGGGCGAACTAGGGCCTTCTCGGGCCAATATGGTAGTACCACTATCCCCTGGTTCGCTTCTGCTCTACAGAAAACGTACAGAAGAGGGAAGTCCCATCTGATGGAGAACGCGTTCTGAGCCCATGCCTGTTTGCAGTGGATCCTTGTACAGATCCTTGGGAGCGGAGCTTTGTTGGGTGATGCCATCAAGTCTATCACTGGTATTCCCCAGTTGGGTATAAGTATTTGGAGCTTATGGACCATTCCTTTGGATCCAGAAATGACCTGCTCAAAGCATCCGCCAATTGATTCTGCTTCCCTGGGAGGTATACTGCTGTCAGGTCTAGCAGATGTTGTTCTGCCCTTCCTTCACCAGGGACACCCCTCTCGAGAGATTCCGCACCGATGCCCAACATAACAGTTTCTTCCGCACTGAAAGTGGAAGAGAAATTACCTGTTCCATGGATTCTTGCCCCATTTCTTGAGAAAGCAAACTTGCAGCTTTCTCATGTGCCATTTGGCCCACGGCACTACCGCTGTACTTGCTGCCATGAATCCTAACATTTTCATGCAACCGCTCCTCCAATGACCTACTAATGACTTCCTCACTCATAACCTCATCACACGCACAGATACAAGACTTCTCTAGAGCTGCCCCAACTCTCTGGAATGGTCTTCCTCGTCCTATTCGGCTCCCCTGGACATCTGAGTTCACTTCCATTGTTGGTGTGCGTATTCCTGGGACTTTGTTCCCCAGAAATCTTACCAACTTTCTTTGGGTCCCCGGCTATGCCTTGCAAATGGTTGTTGCTTCCGTTTTTGGGCTAACAGACCTGATTTTCCACCAGTTACCCTCTGGATCCCTTCTTCCAAAGACTTTCCAGAGAGCAATTTACCCTCAAAGGGTATGGAACACAATGATTGCTTCGATACTGAGTCGGCTACCCAATACCTCAACCAAAGGGCCTTTCTTGCCGTCACAGAAAAAGCCATTATTTTTAGCTGACAAGACCAGATCCAGCCATGCTTCTGCACACATCCCTGAACCACATCCCTGACCGCTGGATTAACATCAAAGACCTCTGACTCCTTTTCGCTAATTGGGTACAATTTTGTGAATCCGTTCATAAAGGAGCATTTCCTATTAGGTTTTGCCCATTCTCCTTCAAAGAGCTGCTTTATATCTTCCATGAATGGAAAGGTTTTAACCTCCTTCTTTAGAGATGGGAAAATATCTCTTTCTCTTTGGAGGGGGTGGAGATTCTTCTTCCCACTCACTGAACAGCCTCTCTGATAGCATGTACAAATAAGTTGATTAATGAAAAATCAAATGAAGAAGAATTTTCTTCTTCTAACTCAGAATCTGATATATCTGAGCCCTGTGGTAAATCCCAATGTTTAACCTTATCCTCATGTGTCATTCAACTTGTGCCTGCGGTAAGGTTTTTTTTTTAATTTATTATTTTGACATGATTTAGTGTTTCAAACTTTATTATACTCATACTATTATATTATACTGTAAAATAAACTTTCATGAAAAACAATGAACCGCCCAGGAGGTTAAACCCCCTGCAATGGCCTAATCAATATACCCCTTCATCTCCTTGGCCTCGGTCTCTCTGTCTCGACATGCCTCTTTAAGGCATGTTGCACAGACCAATTTAGAAGGCAAGGCTTTTTCCTCACATGCCCAACAAGATCTATTGCTATTATGCGACCGGCTCTAAGAAAGGGAAGACGATTTTTCCCTACTTGCTCTATTCAGGGGAAACTCATCCCTGTCCCAAGTCCCCGTTTAGGGGACCGTCAGACAGGGGTAGGAAACGCCACATGCTTAGTCTTTTTGAGGCTTTTCCTGCCAGGGCTTTTATTCCTATAATGAAGTAGCATATAGAAACGTGAATATCTAATTTAAGATAACACCTATTGTTTCCAAAAAATTAAAAAACATTTCAAACCGGGATCCTGCTTGCGAGGCCGGTGGAGAGCTATCCGGAGCTAAACCCAAATACCAGTTAAAATTTCTCATTGTTTAAACAAGCAAAAATAACCAAAAAAATACAAAAAGAAAAAATGTTTTCTTTTTTTTTTAATACAAAAACACTTGAGAAGAAAAAAAAAAAACTTTTCACTTACCAGACTAATAACTTATGAGTGAGAAAAACTCACTTCCTGAATGCTACATTTTTCTTACTGCGCATGGGCAGTAACTACTAATTTTGATTTGGCCATCTTGGTAGATGGCAGAAAGGCTTCCCTGGAACAGCACTGCTCATGCACCGGAGCATACCTAGACCCGGAAGCATACTGAACGGAGCTGCGTCCACCACTAGAGAAATGCAGCTCCCTGCAAGCCTAGAAGACGCCGGGAAATAAGAAAAGATACAGGCAGCCTCACCAGCATCCAATGGTCCTGGAGCAGGACGAAAAAAGAACAGGGAGTTAAGAAAGTGGGGAATTTTTATTGGGAAAAAGTTGGTCCTGGGGGGCTCCAAGGGACGGGATTGACCTATGTGTACGCCGTCAGGAGGAGGGCCAGGAAATTAGTCTTTTCACTGACGATGTCGTTCTTATACTGACCAACCCACTAATATCAGTTATTCACGCCCAATCATTTTACAAGAATTCATCCTACTATAAACTTAATGTACACAAATCCCAAATTCCACAAGTTTATTAGGCCTGGGGGTTCTGGTAGATCATAGACCTGTCGCGGGGCAGGATGGGGGCCCCTCCATGTTACCAGCCCAGTTGGCAGAGACATGCACGGGGCGCAGAGTCTAAGCAACTGCCTAATCTTCTCCAGAGCCTCTAGAGGTGAGGATGTTACACTGTGGGCAGTTAGCAGTTTGCGGCCCCTGTGCACGCAGAAGCTGGAGACTGCTGACAGATAGGAGCAAGCGTGATGCAGGACTGTGAGGCAGGAGCGTGGTCAGACAAGCCAGAGGTCAGGGCAGGATGCAGGAAACACAGACAGGAAATACTGAAACCTTGGAACAGAGCCACAAGGAGCTCCTTGTTAAGGCAGCTTCCTGTTGTCAGTCACTTCCTTATATAGAGAAGGTCACATGATGACTGGAGACCATGTGACCTGCAGGCATCCAAGCCACTACCAGAGGTGGTGCTGGAGTGCTGGAGAAGAGGAAGTTTAGATAGTGTTTACATCTCCACCAGCAGGTGGAGTGCATCTGCAGAACACTCTAGTCCTCTGGGGTAAAGGGGCAGCTGACATAGTCATGTGATCGGGACCAGGAAGCAGCCTGTGAATTAGATTCCTGAGGAAAGTTGTTGCTTGCAGCAAGGGAGTGCAAGGTGAGTGAAGAAGAAGAGGGCACAGATCCCCTGGTCCTGCAGGGATCTGTGACAAGACCAAATAATAGGCATGCAATGCCAAGCTGCAATTTCTAAAGCCAGCAAAGTACTTTCTTGTATTAAAAGAGGAATAGACTGCAGAGATCAAAATATAATCCTCCCCCGGTACAAAGCATTTGTCGGACCTCGTCTGGAATATGCAGTACAAAGTTGGAGAGAGTGCATAGAAGGGAAATTAAACTAATAAAAGGAATGGAGGAGCTCAGCTATGAGGAGAGATTAGCTGAACTGAATCTATACTCCCTTGAGAAAACTTTTAAGGGGGAATATGATCACCCCATATAAATATATAAATGGTTCATAGAGAGAACTCCCTTCCAATTAGATAATTACAAAGGACACTGTTTGCATCTGGAGGAAAAGAAGTTTAAGCTTCAGATAAGAAAGGGATTCTTCACAGTAAGGTCTGTGAAAATGTGAAATAAGCTCCCTCAAAAAAAGTTTCAGCAACTACTAGATATGAGTGAATTTCTCAAAAATTCGATTCGGCCGGTTCGCCGAACTTTCCGAAAAGATTCGCTTCGATCTAAATTAATTTGCGGCGAATCGTATTAAAAAACGTCTATTTCTGGCCTGCAGAGAGCTATGCTAGCGGTGTAGAACACTGTGCCTTGCAGTAACACGCATAGGGAGTCTGCTGTGGTAGTGAAATAATACCGAGTCAGTATGATATGCAGATGACAGGCGTTGCTATTAGAATCACTGCACACTTCACTTATTTGGGCAGTCACGGGGCCAAAACTGACCAAATAACTCAAGTATGAACTCAGCCTTACAGGTCCATGTTAGCATTAAGAAGAAGCGCACTCCTTTTACACCCTCGTCAGCTGATTCCACAAAGATGCCTACAGAACCTGTTCTAATAACCGCTTATACAAGTAGAGCCCCCCCGACAGAGTGGAGAGGGTGTCAGCACTAGTGTTGGTCGAATAGCTCACTATTTGATTCGACCGCCATTCGGTCGAATAATGCATTATTATTCGGATGATCGAATGTCGAATTCGAACTCCATTAAAGTCAATGGGGGAAAAATTTGGGTTGTTTTTCTGGACTGTGTAGAGCTTCTACAGCCTATAAATACATTTAAGTAGACATGTCAAGACTCCCCCAGCTCTGCACAACACTGTACAAGTAAAAAAAAAAAAAAAATAAGGAAGTCTTTTTTCTGTTGCTGGCAAGGCCATTTTATGGGACAGTCAAGGGAACATGCCGGATTTTATACGGACTCCGAGTAGAGGCAGAGAGGGGCATGAGGAGTTCCTCTGGTCCAAAAATTAGCCACCAGGTTTCACCGCTCTGTTACAAGCCATACACTGGCTTCAGAGTACAGGCAGAGGTCTCTGAGGGGGGTCTTTCAGTCAAAAAATTAGCCAGCTACACAGCTCTGTTATACGTTACAAGTGACAAGTGGCAGCAGCAGGAGGAGGAGGTGGTGGGCACTGAGACGGAGCGGAGACCGCATTGGTAACTGGCATTTAGAGTAGGATACTGGGCAGGCGGCAGCATCAGTAACAGCAAAAGACGGAGGCGGTGGGCCCTGAGACGAAGTTTGGACGGCATTAGTAACTGGCATCTAGAGTTGGGTACTGGGCAGGCGGCAGCATCAGTGAAAGCAGGAGGAGGAGGCGGTGGGCCCTGAGAAGTGTGGACGGCATTAGTAACTGGCATCTAGAGTTGGGTACTGGGCAGGCGGCAGCATCAGTGAAAGCAGGAGGAGGAGGCAGTGGGCCCTGACAAATGTGGATGGCATTGTTAACTGGCATCTAGAGCTGGGTACTGGGAGAAGGAGGCGGTGGGCCCTGAGACGGAGCAAGGACGGCATTAGTGGTTGAGGCCATCACCTATATGGACAGTGTAGAAGCTTTAGCTACTGGAGACATTGCTGTGTAGGGGACTGCCTTTTCCTATCTGCTAGCTGTAACTTTGTAAAATGCGGCATGGACAGCCTTGTTAACTGGCATCTACAGCTGGGTACTGGGCAGGCGGCAGCATCATTTACAGCAGGAGGAGGCGATGGGCTCTGAGACGGAGCGGAGACTGCATTGGTAACTGGCATCTAGAGCTGGTTACTGGGCAGGCGGCAGCAGTAACAGCATGAGGAGACACTGTACAAGCTGTAGCTAGTGGAGACATTTTGTACTGGGCAGGTTGGCAGCATCAGGAGGATACCACAGAGAGGCAAGGTGACATAGTGTGGAGATGGCAGCAGCAGCATCAGGAGACCACAAAGTGACCAGGTGACAGAGTGGGGCGGTGGGTGGCAACACCAGTACTCGCTGACGAAGGTGGGTGAAAGAAAAAGCACTTGGCATCTGATGTGTGGCATCAGGTGGGGACTTGACTCCGAGGGGCTCTCGCTTCTGGCTCCAAGCACCCAGCGCACGCCGGGTGTGACCCACTCTGAGCACAGTGACAGGTGGGGAGTTTGACTGGGGCAGTACACCTGTTAAACGGTAACGCAGGTGTCCTAAGGCAAGCTCAGGGAGGACAGAAAGAATATTCCACTTCTTTGCTTTAATAAACTCCTGCGTTGCTTTGGCTGTATGTTTTGGGTCATTGTCCATCTGTATTATGATTCCCCTTCCAATCAATGTGACTGCATTTAGCTGGGTTTGAGCTGACAGTATGAGGGTGATTCACCAAGCAAAATCGGAAGCTCGCGCATTTGTATTCGCAATCCAAAATCTGAAAAATTTCAGGCGCTGGAGTATTCGCATGGATGCTATTAACAGAAATTATCTCACGGCCGGAGCCGCGCATCCCTGGCAGTTTGACACTGGTGACCTTGCAATAAAAGTCACTGTTCTCCTAAAAAAGCATTCTTTCGAATGGCACACATATTACCCTTAGCCCTAAAAAAAATGTTTGTGCTGTTCAAATGTTTAAAACATCGATATGCGCTAAGAAAAAAGCATATTTTAAAGTGACTTATTTCTTTCTTGTTAGGCAAGAGTTAACTGAGTTCAACTCCTCTACATAGACGTCTATCTAAACGCTTATGATGCCTGATCGGAGGAGTGTGATATTTTGTGAACAAATATGTTTTTTACCTGGGGGTAAATATTGCGACTTTCTGCAGGCTAAACCTCGGCTTTGCCATCGGACTAGATTTTCCCATTAAAGTCACAAGTACACACGTTCATGTCCAATTGCAAAAAAAAACAAACAGCCAATTTTAACAGACTGCGCAAGTGCTAATTGCAAGTTATTTACCGTATTTTTCGGACCATAAGACGCACTTTTTTCCCCCAGAAGTGGGGGAAAAAAGTCCCTGCGTCTTATGGTCCAAATACAGCCTACACATATGCTGTAAAAAAAAAAGTTTCGTACTTGCCCGGCTCTGTGTGGTCTCTCTTGCTGCAGCCACTGTCCATTCCTCCGTGCCCAGAGTGTCTGCCCCGCTCCGTGCCTCCATGTCAGCCCAGGTGCGGTGTACGGTAAATGCTCCACTGTGGTGAGCATACCGTAACCCTCACTCCTTGCCGGCTGCAGACTCCGTGCCCGATCATTCCTCCGTGCCCGGTTAAACTCCGCCCTCCATTGGATGCCGTGATTGATTACTGGGTAGGCGTACAGTAGATCTCCGCCCTCCGCTGGATGCCCTGCTTGGACGTCACACCGCTACATCACACAGCGCCACTGTTCTCCCATCATACTATACCGGTAACTTTCCAAATGTACAATCTTCATACCGGTATATCGTATGCGGAGACTTTCTGCTCACTTTTCAATGTTTGTCCTGCATAAATATTTTCTAGTCCAGTTTTCCACCCTTGATAGGTCAAAATTGCATATTGGTTTGGTAAGTATTTTTTTAATGCAATATTTTTTGGACCATTTTTGAACTATTTTGGCTTTATATAGAAGTGTGGGTTTACATGTGTTTTGTTTATTCTTTTTAATTTTTTTGTCATTTAGTGTATATTTAGTGATGTGTGTGTGTTTTTATATTTTATTGTGATCTTTTAGCAAATGTTTCTTTTGAATAAAGTTGTTTGTAAAATCTTGTCAGTTGTTTTTTGGGGGTTTGTTATGTGATCTCCTTTCCAATCTCCCAACATACAGTTTTAAAAAGACAATTGTGATTGTTTTTAAGCTGTTCCTTCCTCTGAATTATTTGTAAGGCTAAAAACAGCAAAAATTGTCTTATTAAAACTCAATTGTTTGATGTGCATAGTTCTGTGCCAAACTTCAGTTGTTTGATGCGCATAGTTCTGCGCCAAACTTCAGCCGCGTGTAGCTCATAGTTGTGCGCCACGGTGGACCCGCTACGTGCGCCTGAACTGTGTTTTATCAGTTGAAAAATGCACTGCACTTTGCACAGTCCTCATTAAGGTAAGCTTGTATTTTTTTGTGTATATTGCTTGTTTTGCTTCACATGCACTCATCTATGTATAGACATGAGTGCACATAAAGCCAAACGTGTGTGTACATATACATAGAAAAGAGAAATTACAAGAAGAAATAGGCAAAGAGCTGCAGATGAGAGCTGGGTAGAGGTCCACACACCTAAAGTTGGCTGTTGACAACTATGTACATGCACATATTTCGATTTGTGTATGTACGGTTTTAAAAAACCTTCAAGATTCTACCCCATTAAGCTCAATCAGAGGTAGATCATTTGAAGAGCACTAATTTGCCTCCTTGCTATTACCCAACGCTGGAAATGATCTTTCTATGTCCGGAGGACAGTGGAAGCCTTCTGCTAGAATGTCCTCTGGATAGCTGAGACCACAATCCTGATTTTGGTGAAGGCACATTATTCTACTGTCTCACATAGATATTCCCATGTTTTGTATTTCTCCACTTTTTTTAAAGATCTTTTTTTTTTCACATGTCAACAAAATAAATCTACATGTGCTGCATTATCTGACCTAATGCAACGGCGCTTACATTTTGCCCCTAGATTGTATGTATGTCTGGCACTTACTAATGCGTCACTAAAACCGGATAAACAGAGTTTACATCTAGGAGCACATATATTGGTTTTACAATGGTTTAATCTGGATTAAGCTTAGTGGGGTGGCAACTGGAAGCTTCTTAGTAATAGTAATAGTATACCCACATATATCTACACACAATATTAACAAACAGTTTACATGTTTAGCCTAGAACTGTTTGTTTTTCACTTCCTATATTTTACTATACTTATTAATTTTGTATATTTGATTTTGTTATTACAGCCAACTCTCCATTACGCCGGCAACAAATGTTTCAGCGGCCACACAGGCGACTGGCCATCCCCCAGGATGTGGAGGAGGTGCCATCCCCAGGGGAGGGGGAGGCAGTCGAGGAGGAGGTGCCATCCTCAGGGGAGGAGGAGGCAGTCAAGGAGGAGGTGCCATCCCCAGGGGAGGAGGAGGCAGTCGAAGAGGAGGTGCCATCCCTGGGGGAGGAGGAGCCAGATGAGGAGGAGGTGTCATCCCTGGGGGAGGAGGAGCCAGGCGAGGAGGAGGTGCCATCCCCGGGGGAGGAGGAGCCATCCCCAGAGAAGTAGCCCGCTGCCCAACATCTGCAGCCATAGTCCTCCGATGAAGGAGAGGAGGCGGCCGACACACACAAACCAAATTACCTGTAGTCTCCTCCAGGCTTCTCTGCAGTGGATCAACGACCTCCTCCTGTAGATGGTGATCTGTTAAATAAAGCACAAAAACAAATGAAAGTGAGCTTGACTCTAACCCAAGTTCATTTGTATTGATCGGTTCACCACAAATCTAACCACAAAACATACCATTCCCAGAGCAAAAAATGTGCAAAATGAAACACTCATATTACACATGATATATATAAACATGATTAGAGACACGTGCACAATGTCAAACAAGTAAAAACACAATGGTATTTTGTTCTCAATGCTAATGACTAAACTGTTGCAATCCCACAATGCAAAAATCAATTCACATTGGTAATTAGGTAATGTAAAAGGATTGAACTTACATGGTTGCCAAGCATCGGAGTCATCCTGGTGGTCCACCCCTACCACCGTTTCTGGCCCAATAAATGGCAACGCCAATCTTTCTATCTCCTTGAGACGCTGCACAAGATGTTCAAGATAGGTCCCACTCCTTCCGGCCTATGTGCCCAGGACCCTTTTGACGTGTCTGAAGATGTCACTCACACGTTTTGACACTGGGTAATGGTCGGTTGTGTACTGCCCACTGCATTAACACTCCTGGCAATTTCCTCCCAGAGTCCCTGCCTTACAGCATGGGAAGTCTGGGAGTGCAAGTCCCCTCGGAGTCTAGGAAAATGTTGTACATAGGACTCCATGAGGGCTGCATTTTGCTCAGGAAAGAAGCTGGTTGCCTTGGAAGCAGAATCCCTGGTCCGCTTCAAACTGGCTGAGGTGCCAGGTTGAGGGGCCAGGGGCCTAGATGTTACTTGGCCTCCTAGCTGGCCTGAGGGAGCTGCCTGTTGGTCTATGGACTGAAGACCCAGGGATGGTGGGGGTGGGGACGCCAGCAGCAGCAGCAACAGTGGTGGTGGTGGGGCCGCCAGCAGCAGCAACAGTGGTGGTGGTGGTAGTGGCCATTCTCCTTGGCTCCATGTAACTAGAAGTAACAAAATAAAAGAGTTATGGGACAACACACCCAAAACATTTTATGGAGGAATAAAATGGTGTATTCTTACTTCGTTCTGGTTCGTTCTTTTTCTGTTTTGTCTTTTTTTTAAAGTTTTGGTTTGCGTGATCAGAATGGCTAAGAAGCTCTGTTCAAATTTATAGGGATTCAGTATGCGTGCGCACGCAACGCGTACACATGCACGCAACACGTACGCGCATTCAAATGTGCGCTGGTTCAAGGATTTTGTTTGCTGTTGTCATGGATCCGAATTTGGAACTAGAGTTGCTCTTTACAACTGCTGTTGTGACATTAAACACCACTTTCCTTGTCATAACAGAAGAGCAGCAGCACGTTTCAAACATCATCTCAGACATGCGTGCCTACTAGGCATAGTGCACCACCAATCCAGGAAGAGGAGGAGGTGGAAGAGGATGAGGAGGACATTACAGGTATGGGAGAAGGGGAGGAAGGGGCAGAGGAGGATATTGAGGGTACATGGCATCCATCCACCCAAACACAAGGCGGCATGTTCGGTGGATGGCAAGACCAGGCGGAGGAGGAGGAGGAAGACCCTGTGCTGCTGTTCGACCCATAGGAGTGTGGGTCCAGAATTACCTCAGCTGTGGGTAGTTTTAGCCACAGGACAGCCTTCATGCAGGAGTGCCTAGCCAAAGATCCAAACATAGAACACATAAAAACAAAGACTGACGACTATTGGATTGCTACATTACTGGATCCACATTACAGGCCTGAGATACAACAACAGATCTTGCCCCAATACAGGGGACCTAAAATGCAGCACTACCAAGAAGTGCCTGTAAGGGACTTGTGCTCAGCCTTTCCAGCTGGCAGCAGCAGCAGTGATTCATAATTAAATATCATTATTTTTTAGAGAGAAATACATTTTTTATGGCTATTTAGATAGATAGCAAGTGGGATTAGAATTCAATATCTGTTTTTTTTTTTTTGTACAGAAATGAAGATTTTATGTGTTTTTGGATAGAAACTAAGTGCTATCATAATGAAATATCTGTATTTTGTATGGATAAATATAGAAATTTTCTGTGTTTTGTGATATATTACAAGAGGTATAATTTAGGATACCTCTTGCAATCTATCACAAAAAAACTAAAAATGTCTGTATTTCTGTAAAAAAAAATGATGCTGCCGCCTGCCCAGTACCTGACTTTAGATGCCAGACACTAATACCGTCCACGCTCCGTCTCAGAGCCCACCGCCTCCTCCTCCTCCTCCTCCTCCTCTTGCTGTAAATGATGCTGCCGCCTGCCCAGTACCCGACTGTAGATGCCAGATACGAATGCAGTCCACACTTTGTCTCAGAGCCCACCACCTCCTCCTCCTCCTGCTGTAAATGATACTGTCGTCTGCCCAGTTCTGACTTTAAATGCCAGACACTAATGCCGTCCATACTCCGTCTCAGAGCCCACCGCCTCCTCCTCTTGCTGTAAATGATGCTGCTGCCTGCCCAGTACCTGACTTTAGATGCCAGACACTAATGCCGTCCATACTCCGTCTCAGAGCCATCCTCCTCTTGCTGTAAATGATGCTGCTGCCTGCCCAGTACCTGTCTTTAGATGCCAGACACTAATGCCGTCCATACTCCGTCTCAGAGCCCACCGCCTCCTCCTCCTGCTGTAAATGATGCTGCTGCCTGCCCAGTACCTGACTTTAGATGCCAGAACCTAATGCCGTCCACACTCCGTCTCAGAGCCCACCACCTACTCCTCCTGCTGTAAATGATGCTGCCACCTGCCCCCAGTACCCGACTGTAGATGCCAGATACGAATGCACTCCAGACTTTGTCTCAGAGCCCACCACCTCCTCCTCCTCCTGCTGTAAATGATTCTGCCGCCTGCCCAGTACCTGACTTTAAATGCCAGACACTAATACTGTCCATACTCCGTCTCAGAGCCCTCCGCCTTCGAATCATGCTGTTACTGCTGCTGCCTGCCTAGTACCCAATTCTAGATGCCAATTACTAATGTCGACCACACTCCGTCTGAGTGCTAAATGCGTCCTCTTCATGCTGTTACTGCTGCTGCCCAGTACCCAACTCTAGATGCCAGTTACTAATGCCGTCCACACTCTGTCTCAGAGCCCATCGCCTCCTCCTCCTGCTGTAAATGATGCTGCCGCTTGACCAGTACCCGACTGTAGATGCCAGATACTAATGCCATCCATACTCCGTCTCAGAGCCCTCCGCCTTTGAATCATGCTGTTAGTACTGCTGCCTGCCTAGTACCCAACTCTAGATGCCAATTACTAAAGTCGTCTACACTCCGTCTCAGTGCTAAATGCCTCCTCCTCATGCTGTTACTGCTGCTGCCCAGTACCCAAGTTTAGATGCCAGTTACTAATGCCATCCACATTCCGTCTCAGGGCCCACCGCCTCCTCCTCCTGCTGTAAATGATGCTGCCACCTGCCCAGTACCAAACTCTAGATGCCAGATACTAATGCCGTCCACACTTTGTTCCAGAGCCCACCACCTCTTCCTCCTGCTGTTACTGCTGCCGCCTGCCCAGTACCCAGTACCCAGCTGTAGATGCCAGTTAACAAGGCTGTCCATGCTGTATTTTAGAAAGTTACAGCTAGCAGATAGGAAAAGTTAGTGTCCTACAAAGCAATGTCTCCACTAGCTACAGCTTGTACAATGTCCATATAGGTGATGTTCTGTACTTCTAAAGCCCTCCTTGCTCCATCTCAGGACCCACCACCTTCTCCCTCCAGTACCCAGCTCTAGATGCCAGACTAGACTCCAGCTCAACAGGGTCTTCTTTCCCCACTGATTCCTCCAAGCCCAATTTAATGGGAACCGAGAGGTCCTGGATGACCACATTGAGCCATGAAGTTATTGAGCTCAGCAGACGTCCAGGGACTTCTACACAAAAAGTATGTGGCCGTCCTGGGAGACTCCATTCAAGTATCGGTCAACAAGGATCTTGTGAAAATACTGCAGAATGATGACTTGCGGACTGAGAAGCAGCTGAAAGGGAAGGGTGACATGTCATTTGCAAACGACACGTTGGGGGATCTCTGGGTAAAATGCACAATGCCAAAATTTAACGCCAAGTGTGTCATTACAGAACTGACCACCAATTTGTACGGTTCTATTTCCTGTCCCGTGTTTCTTCGGAGTACATAGAGAGCGTGCTGGTCAACTTCCAACATGGACCTCAGCCCGACGTTGTCATCATCAACTTCTGTATATAGGATGTTAGCAGGTATCATGAGCAATCACTGCAAATGTACAAAACCAACATGGACCACTTGTTTATTCGGCTCACCGGGATGCTGAGCCCCAAATGTCTGTTGATATGCAACACGTCCATGTCTGTTAGATTCAAAGCTGGTAAAGTGCTAGAGTACCCAATTCCTAATGTGCGCTGGGACATCATAGAAGGGAATTTCTACAGCGCCACACTGGCAGATTTGCACCAATTGGATGTTATTGACTTGCACTTCCAAGTACGCTTCAAGCTGCGCTCCAGGGTTAAAGATGAAACCCACTCGAATCAGCTGGCTCATCGGAAGTATACCTGCATCCTGATGGCTCATATTGATTAAGCCTGGGGCATGCAGCAGGAAAAGCAGGAAGAGGAGGCGGTGGGCTCTGAGACAGAGCGTGGACAGCATTGGTAACTGGCATCTAGAGCTGGGTACTGGGCAGGCGGCAGCAGTAACATCATGAGGAGGAGGCGGTGGGCCCTGAGACGGAGCAAGGAGGGCATTAGAAGTTGAGGCATGAGATGAATGAATGAGATTCCAATCTGTCCCTACCGAGATTGGAATCTCGTTCATCCATTCATGTCTCCAATAGCTACAGCTTCGACACTGTCCATATAGGTGATGGCCTCAACCTCTAATGCCGTCCTTGCTCTTTCTCAGGGCCCACCCCCTCCTCCTCATGCTGTAACTGATGCCGCCTGCCCAGTACCCAGCTCTGGATGCCAGTTACCAATGATGTCAACAATCCGTCTCAGGTCCCACCGCCTCCTCCTCCTACTGTTGCCACCTGTCAGTACTTCATTCATAAATATGGCATTACAGCCATCTAGGTGGCATTGATGATGCACTACACCCAGCTCTAGATGCCAGTTACCAATGCGGTCCCCTCTAATTTTTGGACTTAAAGACCCCCCCTGTACTCTGAAGCCTGTGTATGGCTTGTAACGGAGCGGTGAAACCTGGTGGCCAATTTTTGGACCAGAGGAACCCCCTCATGTCCCTCTCTGCCTCTACTCGGAGACCGTGTAAAATCCGGCATGTTCCCTTGACCGCCCCATAAAATGGCCTTGCCAGCAACAGAAAAAAGACTTCCTTATTTTTTTTTACTTGTACAGTGTTGTGCAGAGCTGGGGGAGTCTTGACATGTCTTTTTAAATGTATTCATAGGCTGTAGAAGCTCTCCACCGTCCTGAATAACAACCCAAATTTTTCCCCCATTGACTATAATGGAGTTCGAATTCGATGTTCGATCACCCGAATAATTATGCATTATTCGACCAAATAGCGGTCGAATCGAATAGTGAGCTATTCGACCAACACTAACACTTACCCAAAAGAAGATGAAGTATTTAAGATTCTAATTGACCTGTAATGGGCTGTAGATGCGCACAGAACAGAGAGCAGGTGTGCGCTAATTATTTGCTATGATCTAGCCATTAGCTTAACAGATCCTCCTTAATCGCGCAGCTGACTTCTAATCGCCTTAATTGGCAGACTCGCGACCCCTATTGCTCATTTTTAAGGCAGGAATCCGGCTGGCAAGTGAAGGCGCGTGTACTAGCACTCGGCTCCGGACCGCGGGAAACTGGCTCGCTGGACACGCGAACGTACGCGCATTTCATTGATGAATCAGGGCCATAGTGTTGGTCAAATAGCTCACTATTCGATTCGTCAGCTATTCGCTCGAATAGAGCAAAATTATTCGGGTGGTCGAATGTCAAAGTCGAACACCATTAAAGTCAATGGGAGGAAAAATTTGAGTTTTTTTCAGGACAGTGTAGAGCTTCCACAGCCTCCAAACAGATGTAAAAAGATACATTATAAAAAGATACATAACACTATTACATACCCCTGTACTTCACATGAATATTAAAGAGCACCTGCCACATCAATATTAGGCTAAAGCTATGTACACACTTCCAATAATTATTGTTAGAAATCGAACGATTACGACCGATCAACGATTATGCACGATTATACTTGAACAATCATATTGTGCACAATTCTGTACATGCTGTAACAATATGATCGTTCAAATATAATCCACCAACAGTGTCCACACGCTAGATACAATTGTTTGAACGATGCAGGGGGGACATGTAAAGGAGAAAGTGTACCGCAGAAAGAACGATCACTGAACGACCGTACACACGATAGATAGTGAAAGATCATCGGCCAATCAGATCCGCCGTGGCGGTCGTTCATTTCCAACGACAAGCCTCGTTCGTCGGCGTCGTTGGTCACTTTTGGCCAAACGGTTGTTCATCGGTTGTTCGTCGGTCGTTTCTAACGATAATTATTGGATGTGTGTACGCAGCTTTAGTCTATACGGACTGTTTCCCCAGCGTTTAAGGCTTAGACTACACAGACTGTTTCCCCAGCGTTTAACCTGAGGCTTTTTAAAGCCTATGTTTGAAGTCCCTATGCATTCCAATGGGCTAATCTACACCAGGACGTTTCCTTCAGGCACGTTTTTGAGCGTTATCTTTGCTTGCAACGTTTAAAAAATTAAAACGCTGGATAAACGCGGGAAAACGCTTCCATTGAACTCAATGTAGGCTTTTTCAAGCGTTTTTAAGCTTTAATGAAAGCTTCCATTGAAAACAATGGGGGCTTTTATAAACGTTTTTAGCATGACTTTGGAATCTGGAAGCCCCCTTTAATAAGGAGACTCTCAGATCTCCACCACCCCACCCTGGGGAATGAGTAAAGGGGTACATAAAACCCCTTACTCATTCCCTGAAAGGGTTAAAATATATGTAAAAAATAGGACAAGGCTTTAATGTTAAATTATTTTATTAATGTGTTTGTGTAACTAAACTTTTTTTCTTACAGGTTATCCCAATGACAGGAGGAATTCCAGGGTTGCAATGAACACAGCCATGGGACTCCTCCTGACAGTGAGGAATCGCAGGGCACTAGGGGTTAAATGAGCACAAGCCTCTCCATTCACCCCTAGTGCTCTGTGATTGGCTGAGGTTTTACGTTTCTCAGCCATTCAGCACTAGACATGAATGGGGAGACTTGTGCCCATTCATCTCTAGTGCTCTGTGATTGGCTGAGAAATAGGAAACCCTGATGCCAGCTCAAGCATCATCAGGATTTCCCTCTCCTCAGCCAATCAGGGAGCAGAGCACTCAGCGGAGCTTTACTATGCTGACAGCTCCGCTCTCCTGATTACTCCCGCAGCCCTAGAGGAGCTCTGACATGTGTTCTGTATCTGTAATTAAAGTAAATTAAAGGATTACTAAGATATTTATAATGTACTAGGAGATATACCCTTACTTATCAAAAACATATACTGTAATTGGATGTTTAAATGTTAGTAATCTATATTGACGTTTACCAAGATTGTATATATTTTTACAGCACGTTATAAGATACCTCTATACGTCTAGAATACAGTGAGTAACAATGTATTGTAAGAATTTATAATAATATATACTAATATAAAGAGCTCACTGATGTTTAGCATTAACTATGTTTATTTTAAACAATGGTATATATATCTCAGACGTGTATACTATAAGAATATGATTATCCTGAATATGGGTATTGGGATATCAACGAATATAAGAATCATGTTGTCAGGAACCCTGCATCTCCTTATGTTGACTGCTGGTGGCACTATGGTTAGGCATGCCTTGCATGTGCTTCCACAGGCAACCAGCAGATGGCTTACTGCAGATTCACCTCCTGGTTTGGCAAGACCTGTGGCTCATAATTAGCAGGCCTATATATTCTGCCTTCACAAGCCTCTCATTGCCTTAGCATTGGACCTGAAATCTTGTACCTAAATCCTTGCTGGTGTTTTGGCCACTTGCTTTTTGTAAACTTGCCCTTGCCCTTGCTATTGATATTGTTGCCCCTTGTATATATTTGTAAATAGTTGTTGTCACTGTATATTTATGGGCTGTTGCCCTATTCACTGTTTGCTCTGTTTTTTGAATGCTTTCACTTCCAATAAATGCACTTAGGATATCCCTGATTTGTGGCTTTATAGTGTATGCTGCCAGTGCTGGTCTCCCTCCTGTCCCTGTTGGTAGAAACCCTGACACATGTAAGGGACTATCAGTATCTATATAGACCTATACTATTAATTTTTGTACCATCGATCTGTACCTTGAACTGTAATATCTATTAATATGAGCTATCATTCATAACAAGATCATGTTAAAATATGTTATAGACATCCATGACTCTATTAATAATTTATTATTCTATTAACAATCTATTCAAATAATTGAATTTGAAGCAAACATGTACAGTATATTGGTATTTAGATATATATTACAATATATTTTTATACAATTGTCATAATGATGTATATTTATGTACATTCATGTTCAATTGTGTTAACATTATGCCACATTTTGGCACCCATGCCATAGATATGGTATTGATGATTAAGACACATTCACACACCTTTTATCACACACAGACTATAGACTTCTATATATATAAATGCAATATACACTACCACATTTGATTACGCTTATTCTCTTTCCTGTTATCATTTTAAAAAAGAACTAAACCAAAAAGTGCCTAAAACAAAAAAAAATCCACTTACCTTCAATCGGGCAGTCCGATCCATCCGGAGGTCTCTTCCATCAGGTCCCGCGTCGTCCCGGCATCCGTCCGCAAGCCGCCTCCATTTTCTTTCAGATACCCTCTGCTTTGAACTTTTATTATTGCACCACTCTAAGACCCTGACCAAATGTGAGGCTGTATAATAAAACATAAAATTGGGGACCCCCAGGCCACCCAGTCAGTTGTGCCTAAATAACAGGCGTCAAAGCCAGGGGCTACAGTGGCCCCAGATACACCTGAATATGTGAGTATGAAGTTGTTAAAAAAAGGAGCTTAGGATGTTAATAGGCAGGGCCTGAAATAGATACAGCAGCCTCGGAAGTATGTTCATCCTAATTATTTGGATGCGTCCTAAGCAAGAAAATGACTGAGACACCCATTTTTCAAAATCACTGGATATGGTTTGTAGAATTGGAGTAAAATTCATTGTAAAGAGGCGTGTCAGGTCTGATGCAATTTGAACCCCTAAGTATGTATTGGACTCAACCCATTTAAATGGGAAATTACCAGCAATATGCTTCTTTTGTTCTGTAGACAGGCATATATTCAGGGCTGCACACTTAGATATATTAATTTTAACATTTGAGAATCTCCCATATTCCTTCATTGCCTGCAAAAGGTATGGGAAGCGTGACCAGTGGATTTGAGACAAGAAAAATTAGGTCATCAGCATAAGCTGCCACTTTCTGTTCTGAGATGCCAAATATAAAGCCCGTAACATCAGGGGAGGAGCGGATCAGACAGGGGAATGGCTCTAGAATCAAGACAAAAATGAGTAGGGATAAAGGGCAACCCTGCCTAGTGCCTTTGGCAATAAGGAAGGATAAAAAGCCGTTGACCCTCACTGAGGCAGAGGCTAGACCGAGTAAACCGAGTTTATCCAGGTCAACATATTTTTACCTAAACCAATAAACGTCAGTGTCTGGGACATACATTGCCAGTCCATCCTATCAAAAGCCTTCTCTGCATCCGTGGATAGCAGGAAGGCTGGAACTTTTTGAGTACATGCAGCGAAGATCCAGTATAACACTCTAGTGGTGTTATCCCTAGATTCACAAGCAATTTGGTCGGGATCGACTGGTTTGTGCATCAAGGGCTGTAAGCGTGAAGCAAGAATTTTAGTGAATAATTTAATGTCTTGAGCAGGGAAATTGGCCTATAACTGGTGCAGGCCGAGGGATCTTTCACTTCCTTGTGTATCACTGCAATATGTGCTCTCAGTGAATCCGTGGAAAAACTGCCCCCACCTACGATGGAGTTGTATGCCTTTAAAAAATGGGGAGTCAATGTATCTAAGAACATTTTGTAATAAGGCAAAGTAAACCTGTCTGGACCCGGAGTTGATCCAATTGCTCTTTGCAACTCCAATTCTGTCAATGGCACCTCAAGGAGGGCACTGTCTGAGGGCACTGAGAGTTTAGGCATTCCAGCCTTGACCAAATACTGATTAATTAAAGCAACACGATCATGATCATCTGAACCTCTGGGTATGTCTGCATCTAAGTTGTATAGCTTTGCCTAGTACTCCCTGAACCCTTCAGCAATATCCCTGACCATATGAACTTTGCAGCCACTTTTATTCACTATAAAAAGCAATCCTGCTGCTTTTATTGCCATACTCTTAAAAGGTTCCCTGACTTTTGACAGCGTAGCTTTAGCTTTGCCCAGGCACAGCGAGTTAAGTTTCTCTCTAGTGAGCATAAGCTCCTTTCCTACTTCAACATCTAGAGACTTCCTATGTTTGCACTCCAATTCCTGTACTCTGGTGGCCAGCGCAAGAATTTCACTTTGCGCTGCTTTTTTAAGTCTGGCCCATGCTTTATCAGAATGCCCCTTATCAACGCCTTATGGGCCTCCCACACCACCATAGGCCCTACATCAGGTGTCACATTGGTTTCAAAATATGTGGCCAGTTCATTGGCAATAGCATTTTTGGTCACCTGGTCTTTTTGTACAGCTTTGTTTAGCCTCCAGTTCTACGTTTGGGGGGAGGTGTGGTGTAAAGTTAAACACAGAAACACTGGGGCGTGATCAGCTATGGATATAGTACCAGTTGAGCAATTTTGAACCTAAGCTAACTCTACATGTCTCAACCAAAAATGATCTATATAAGAATACATCTGATGGGGCTTAGAGAAAAAGGAGTAGTCTCTGTCTGAGCGGTGAAGCACTCTCCATGCATCAATCATCTGGTGTTGCATCAGGGAACATTTCAATTTACTAAGCCCTCTAACCATGTCTCCTGTACTTGATCTGGTAACATCCAAACTCGGGTCAGAGGCAAAATTAAAATCCCCCCCCTTAAATAACAAGACTCTCTTTGAAATTCTCCAGGAGAGTTAAAGCTTTAGATAGGAAGGAGGCCTGGGCCGTGTTGGGTGCGTACGCTGTAGCCAGCATGACCATTTGGTTGTTGAGTTCCCCTTTAAGAAAGAACAGACATCCGTCCGCATCACAGTAGGATTCCTTTAGAACCCATGAAAGCGAACATGTAAGAAATATACAGACCCCTTTGGAACGGGAGTCTGCAGAACAGTCATGGTACACTGTGGGAAACCTGTGGTTCCATAATTTAGGGATCTTATGCTTCCTAAAGTGTGTCTCTTGGAGAAATGCTCTTTGTACCTCAAAACTCTGCAGTTGTGCAAGCAATGCTGTGTGTTTCTCTGGTATATTAAGGCCCTTAACATTCAAGGCTACTATTTTAACAGAGTCCATCGGTGGTGAGCACTATCTCTGCACCTCTGGATCCCAATGAGCTGTAGCTAAAACATAAATTAAATCTGTAGATTCTTAAAAAAGTGGGAAAGTAGCCCCCTCTACAAGCGGGAGGGGTTATATGGGAAGTGGTGGGACATCGGGAAAGGATGGGTACTACTATTCCGTATGAATATCACCTCACCTGTATAGGTGAAGACCCTAAGGTGGAGACTGTGACAGCTAAAGGTGGGGTAGGGGCTCCCGCCACCCAGGCCAGCATGAGGTAGAAACAATAAACCTCTCTAATACCCAAACTCTTAAGGCACCACACCCTCTTTCTTAATAGGACATGATAGGGTACATCAGATTATGTCACTATATGCAAAAACACATTACGCAGGTCAGCTCCTCAACTAAACATTACTGATCAAACAATAGAGTATAGAGCCAACTGTAAAGTGTCTAATAACAAAAGCATTTACTAACTGTATGGTGAATAAAATCAGGGTAAGTACAGTGCAATATTTACTGTACTTTGAGGAGCCTGGCTTGGAGCGTTTCTTATTCCTGTGCCTGCGATGAACTGTCCATTCCTGAGTAGATTGAGTGTCCAAGACACAAGGCCCCATAGACCAATCTGGCAAGGTTACATCCGGTAGCGAAAGAGCAGCTAAAAATGAGGGTAGATCCGCAAGGGATCTAAAAACAGCAGAGATACCATCTTTGGAGGCCATAAGGATAAACGGGAAACCCCATCGATAGCGCACATTATGTGCTTTCAATAATGCCAGTAGTGGGCGAAGAGCCCTGCAGGGAGCCAAAGTGTGGCGAGATAAATCTTGAAGAAGCATAATGGTGGAACTCCTGAAGTTGATTACTTCTTTCCCTGAATGACCTGACATGATGGACTCTTTGGCAGGAAAGGAAGAGAATCTGCAAATCACATCCCTAGATTTGGAGGACTCCTGGAGTCTCAGTCCAGAAACCCTGTGAACACTATCCAGCTCAATGGGGGTATCCTCAGGAGCCTCTAAAAGCATATTGAATACAGAAGTGACTGCCTCTGGTAGAGCCTCATGTATCACCGAGTCTGGAAGACCCCTAATTCGGATGTTATTTCTCCTATGGTGGTTCTCAATATAAACTTGCTGCAGGATCAGAGGCTGCAGTAACATGGAATGCTCATTCAGGGATTCCCTGTGTTGCTCAGTAGTAAGGGAGAGGGTGTCAGTGGTCTCTTCTACAGCTAAGATCCTGGCCCCCAGGTCACTCTTTAGATTAGCTATCTCTTGGTGTACAGTATTTTCTATACGGTACATGGAGGCTTCCAGGTCTGCTTTAGTGAGACTCAGGCTTGCAGCTGCTTGTTTCTCCTGATTCTCTGCAAGCTTCTCAAGACCACTGTGATAAAGAATGCACTAAGTATAGTTCTTTTAAAGCAATAAAAGTACCCACCAAGTACATGGGTAAGATTTAGATTACATTTATATATATATATATATATATATTTGTTTGCATTCATCACTAGATGTTTATTGTAAACCATACTTTTTGTGTTATTTACATAGTAATTAATTTCTTAAGAGATATCTGGTACACCAGGATATACAGCTGCTTCTTCCAGATGCTCTAGGGAAGCAGGGTCAACCTGGTGAAGTGGAATGTGACCTACTTGTCCAGAAGGGAGGGTGGCCTAGGTATGGTTGATCCAGAGGGAGGCAAAAAAAACCCTTATAAAGCCCAGTTCAGTTTGCTCCAACAGGGGGAAAAATTCCTTCCTGATCCCAGTCTGATGTTCCCTAGATCAACAGTTTCTGTTGTCTTTACTTTAAAACTTTAATAGCCAGTTATATATTGTGCTTCTAGTAAACCATCCAGCTTTTTCTTAAAGTATTCTATAGAACATAAGTGAACAGGAAGAAGCTGACATAAGAGGGTCAGTATCGGAAAAGGGTTTGTTTTGCCTACATAAAAGCTTCCACACTTAAGGTGCGTACACACTTCCAATTTTTATCGTTCCAATCGAACGACGAACGATCGATTGGGCAAAAAATAGTTGGTAAAAAAGTAACCAACGACGCCGACGAACGAGGAAAATTGTTGGAAACGAACGACCGGACCGACGGATGGGACGCGGACCGTTGAACATCGTTCGTGTGTACGGTCGTTCGTTGATCGTTCATGGTCAGAGTATGCGTGATGAACGAACGTCCGTTCACTTTCCTGTCGTGCACATAGTTCCTCTATCGCTTAAACGATCGTATCTATTGTGTGTACAATATCTACGAACGATCGTGTCGTTACCTCTATGTGCAGGATCGGTGCTATACGATCGCTCGTAGATATCGTGCAGGAACGTTCGTCGTTCGTTTTCCGACGATAATAATTGGAAGTGTGTACGTAGCTTTACATGTGATCAGGTAGATTACTCCTGTGGTGGAGTAATCAGCATATTGTTTAGGTCTAAGAATTTGACAGTTAGGTAGGAAAACGGTAGGGCCTTCTTTAATCCATTTGCTTTGTTTGAGTAGTTTACGTCTACAATGTTCCCTTTCTAGTGCTACTAAGGTCACCAACATGCTATAAATATCCCACCCTAACCAATACATTATTTTATTCATCTTCATTATTATTACTATCCCCTTTCCCTTCTGGTTTTCTCCCTCCTCCCCCTTGCTTCTTGACTTCATGTTGTACAATTATGTCCCACTTCCAGAACCCATCCTCTTTCCATTATCTCATCCCACTAGTTTGATTCCCCACCCTTCACCCCATCATCCGTTACCTCCTGGTCCACTCTCCCATCATCCAAACTTCTAGTATTCGTATTGTATTTATGTCCCTTGCCTTCCACCTTCACCCCCCCACCTCCTTCTTTCCCCGCTTCTACGCCTTACGTGCCTCGGCTTACCAATAACCTTCACCAGTGGATCTCAGGGGACAAAGCACTGGCCATCATGTTTGATCAACACTACACTCAATGTGGAATGGGGAAGCATATTCCCCCTCCGCCAATTTACTATCCCCTGAGTGGCTTCCTGCTTCTTAGGCAACCACGGACCACAGCTGACAGCTCCTGACATGCGCAGTCGGGTACCGTGGATGCGGACTGATCCTGCCCACACAGGTGATACTGTCCATCCTGTCCATCTTCCTCCACCTCCATATTTTTCTTATGCATTGATATTTGATCAATACTTTATACTTCATCATACCAATTATCACGTTCACATTTTAAAAAAAAATATTAGCAGATTTCTTCCACCCACCCCAAGTCACCATCTTAACATCCATATTATTAATCATGTTGATTAATCATTGTTGATTATTTAGCCCCTAAAAATTAATAGACAATACATTTGGAATATTTTTTTTATGTATATGTTGGATTTAGACTTATCTGTCCTTGCTTTATGCCATCACCTCTACTTCTTTTTTTTATTTAACTCCCTGAAATAAAAAGCCACTTTCCTTTTTTAGCCCATTACCTTCTACTTTATCTACCACTACCTCTTATCCAGGTCCCACCCTTAAGGTATCGATACTAGTACCAAACGGCACCCCATACCTTAAACTTACCGCCAAGGTCTCTTTCCAGTAGTACATGTAAGTCCTTCCCAACTTCCCTCTACCTTCTAATATACTGCATATGTTTCTATCTACCTCTAGGCACTTTCACACTACTCACTATTTATATATACGTTTATTATTGAGCTGCACGTCTCGCCTTTCTCTGAAGAAGGCCAATTGGGCGAAAGACATCAGGACTGAGACTTATTCCTCGCCTATGTGATACACTCCACATCGGTAAATTGTGACAGTAATGCCACTTTGAAAGATCGTTTTTGATACACCACTAAGGACACTGATAACATTTTCTTGCTGCATTGTATTTTTTGTCGCCTATTTTATCCACTGTATATACTACTTTTGATTTTATGAAAGTAAGTGTAACATGCTGTTACTATTTAATACACTATCATTAACTGCTTATTAGCAAGTTTTATTTATATTTAAGTTTATACCCACACTAGTACACCTACAAATTGCCCACTAAACTCCTCCTCTGATACTGACTGACCTATGTAATATATCAAGAGGGGTGGGTGAAACCTACACAAGGGTCTCCCCACTACTGGTTATCCTAATCTATAGAACATGCTAAAACTACCTCCTTAGAGAGTCTTTTCCCAATTTCCACAGACCTTACTGTGAAGAATCTCTTATTCAGAGATTACATATCTTTTCCTCCAGACACAAAGACTGCCCCCTTGTACTTTGTAATGACTTTGAAGTGAATAATTGAGAAGCAAGTTCTCTATATGGATCATTATTTTTATTTATATAGCATGATCATATCCCCCTTAAACGTCTGTTATTAGTTAAGTTGCCCTTCTCTGCACTCTCCAATTCCACAATATTCTTTTGTGAACTAATGCCCAACACTGGACATACTAATGCGTTGTACAGGGACATGATTATGTCTTTATCTTTGCAGTCTATTTCTCTTTGAATACAAGAAATTACTTTGCTAGCTTGATATATTGCAGCTTAACATAGCATGCTATTATTACGCTTATAATCCTTTTCCATTTTTGACTCCCCCAAATGTATTCCTTCTAAACAGTATGAAGCATGTATGTTGTTAGCCCCCAAGTACATAACGTTACATTTTTTTAAAAAACATTTCGTTTTTATTGATTTTATATAATTTTCTATAACAAAAACATACAGAACATACAACAGTTGCAGTATTACAATCAAGTAATTTTTGTTCCGTAAACTCCAAATATAAACAAAACACAGATAACAAACTGAATAGAACCCAAATGTCCTGAGCCAGAAGTAAAATATCACCGTACCAATATCACAGAAACCCTCCATCTTCTCCAAACTCATAGCCGTTGTCTAAAACCAACCCCTCCTTCCTCACGTAACCAATTTCCTACAGCCAAATAAATGCCCTCCTGACTATACCCTTGTAGCAGTTGCTACACTCTGTTATCCCAGCAGATTCTTATATTCAGCCGATTCTTTGAACATTATCCAAGGTGCCCAGGTATCCAAAAATGTTTTGTTTCTTTTATATAGATCTGCAGTCAGATTCTCCATTAACCTTATTTAATTCACCCTACGTGTCTACATGTCTAATGAGGGGGCCGTCGGTTTTCTCCACATAGAGGGAATACAAGCTTTGGCAGCGTTTAACAAAAATTTAACCACCGATTTGTCATACACTTTCTGAGGCCAATCATTAAGGTGGAGAAGAAAAAATTCATTAGAGATTGGTCTCACCGGCAAATTTTCCTGATCCCCTGCCAGAATCCTGCAAGCTCTGGGCATGTCCAGAAAATATGCAGCATCGTGCCCCTGTCCCCTCCACATCTCCAGCATATCTGGAGATCTCTAAAGCAGCTGCCTCTTCTTGGGAAAGTTGGGGAAGTCCTGAGTGGGCTATATACTCTGCTATATACCCTGCCTATTTAGAATATGAGAAACATGTGATCTGATCCGTTGTGCTCTCAAGGCGTTAGCAAGAGCTCTGCTACATTTATTACCTAACTCATAAAATGTACGCCTGCATTAGGCTAGTTTGGCCTTGGCATTACCTAAACATTGATCTGCCAATTTATCCCTAAGCAGTGTTAACTCTTTCCCTAATTGGGCATTCAATGTCCTCTTACTGTATGTATTTTTTCCAGGTCCTTTATCCTCAGGAATAGGTCCTGTGTCTCCTTGCCGGCCGCTTTTTTGAGTCTGGAACCGTGCTTAATGAGAACCCCTCTTATTACAGCCTTTTTGTGCCTTCCATATAAACATGTGACTCACATCTGGCGTAGAAAAATAGGATGTAAATTCTCTTAGGACATCTGTTCTAATGGCCTCATCTTTCAATAAAGACTCATTAGGCCTCCAGTTCCAAACCTTCGAGCTTGCATAGGAAAGAGATACTTTCAAGAACACAAGGTCATGATCAGCAAAGGTAATGTTCCCTATTGAACACTTTACCACTTGAGCAAGATCAGAGTGGCCGATCCAGAAGTGGTCAATGCAGGAGTAGGACTGGTGCGGCCTAGAATAGAAGGTGTAATCCCTTTCCGCCGGGTGGAGAATTCTCCACACATCAACCAGCTGGTGGCTCCACAGACATTTCCCAATACGGCCCTGTCCCGGTAGACCTCTCTGTGAAACCCTGGAAACATCTAGATCCCTGTCTGGGGCATAATTTAGGTCGCCCCAAAAAATCGAGAGACCCTCTCTAAATTCCTCTAGTTGGGATAACATAGCAGACAAAAAAGAAGCTTGTGACGTATTGGGGGCATAAGCAGCAGCCAAGGTAAGTGGTTGGTTATTGAGGGTGCCTTTTAAAAAAGGAAGCGACCTCCTTCAACATATTTAGCTGCTGTTAGGGACCAAGATACAGAAGCGATAAGTAATATGCTCACCCCTTTAGATCGAGAGTTAGGAGGGAAGTGGTAGAGAATTTGTGCGCTTTTCTGGCACATTCAAACCTTTAAACATTGAGTGTAATAATCTTTATAGAATCCATCTGGTATCGGTCTGGTATCAGTTTTTTTTTTTTTTTTTTTTTCTTTAATTAAAATTTGATTTTGTTTGGCGAATTTACACTGGCTGTTCTCCCTTACAAATTCGCTGCGAGATTGAGTTTTAAAAACTTGCTCGCTCATCCCTATTCCAGAACCCTCTTTTCTATGTGGCCATCTCCCTCTGACAGTTTGGAGCTGCAGGGGTTACTCACTGTTGCAGTTTTCTCCTGCCTCGTGGCCGGGTCCCGCGTCATCTTGGCTGCAGCACATGGGGGAGCCTTGTCAGTGCGGGAGAGAAAGGAGTCCAAAACCCGGGGACTGTCGCTTCCCTCCTGGGTGTGGGATGGCTGTATGCGGTTTCCAACCCATCTTCTTGGCAATCTAGCGTGTGCAGGCGGCTTCTATTTTTAGATACAGCGATGGTAGGCGGGAGCCCCAGAATTTCACGTCCTCCTAGCAGCCGCGCATGCGCAGTCCCCCACGTTACATTTTTTTAAATTACATGTCATTTACCACTTGGCTGCCCAATCAAACCATACATCAAGGTCTGCTTGTAGATTATAGTCATCCTGTATACACCTTATCCTATTACATAGTTTGGTGTCATCTGCAAACACAGAAATAGTACTTTTAATCCCAAACGATATCATTTATAAAGATGTTAAACAGTAAAGGTCCCAACATTGAACTCTGGGGTACAACGCTAATAACCTTAGACGAATTTTCCAAGTCTATAGACCCCAATTTACACATTAACAGTCTGTAGGGTACTGTGTCAAATGTTTTTGCAAAGTCCAAGTACACTATATCAACTGCTACTCCACTGTCTACCCGTTTACTTCCTCCTAAAAAGAGAGTAAATTTGTTTTACAACTTTGGTCTTTTTAGAATCCATGCTGACTATCACTTATAATAATATTTTCTAGCAAAAATTCTTCTATTCTGTTCTTTGTCAAAAACCCGCTAGTATCTTTACTACTATAAAAGTTAATCTTTTGGGATGTGCGTGGACGAGTGAGCAGCTTTTTTCCACTTACCTCCTGCCCCATACCTCATATACCAAATCCTAACTCCACCACGAACTGGCAGAATGGGTCACTGCTCACAAGGGAGTGACAGGAAGACTGGGGGCACACGCTGCGCCTGTGAAATCGTTGAGTTCTTAACCGATCGCACTCTACAGCTGAGGACAAGGGTGAAGCCACCCCTTCCAAGATGGATCTGGCTTCTCTACGCTCCAAATACAGCACACCTCCAGAGCTGCAGCACATCTCTCTCTTAAGCTCTGACTGCCCCTCTGGTGCAGGGGATCAGAGGGAGGTAATGCTGCCAACATCCACCCCTGCTCTAAGACCCCAGTCCCCAGATGCCAGTGGGGATGAAATTTATGCTGTCCTCACTAAACGTGATCTTTTACCTGCATAGGTAGACTGGAGAAAACTGTGAAGGAGGAGATAGCTACTCTCAGGAGCGATATACTCGGATAAAGGATAACAAATAGGCAACAGCTGACCTGAGGAATCAGGTAAATCACCACACTTAAAACTCTCACTCCATGCTTTTACAACAATTGCTGACTCCACAGGGTGACCTGGAGAACTGCAGTTGTTAAAATATTTGTTTAAGGGGAAACCCGGAAGATGTCACTAAGAGATCTACAAGCGGCTACCACTGCTATTTTTACACTCTCTTGCAATTGCCAACAGATTCCACTATTGAGCTAGATCACATACACTGCACCTGCTGAGTCCTAAGAGTCAGGATCCCTCCAGGCTGTGGGATGTGATCTGTAGGGTTCACTCTTTTGTGGTCAAAGAATCTATTATCAAGGCAGCGAGAACCGAGGATCCTGTCACCTTTAAAGACTCTGAGATACAGCTTCTCCAGGATCTATCCCGACACTACTCCACAAAGCACTTAAACCTGTTCTCACTGTTCTACAAGAAGTGTCCTACAGATGGGGATTTCCTTTCCAACTCATCGCCCATAGGGTTGGGAAGACAGCGGTTTTTCACCACTTTGCCGACTTGCCTGCTCTACCTGCCACTTTTGATCTGCCACCAATGTCCATCCCAGACTGGCCGACAGAACCTCACCTACTCAGTTTTCCTAAGGTACCTCAGTGGGGCACCTAAGCAAGCAAAACAACAAAGCAACACCTCCCAATTCACCAAGAGGATTCTGCCTGATCTCTTTTTTATCGTTTTATTTTCTCAATCTGATTCTCCTGTTAGAGGATCTCTAAGTTAGAATTTCTAAATCCAAGTGAGATTTGGTGCGCAAAACCTCTGTGTACCCTTCCTCTTCCTACTTCCACCCCTCTTTATTGTCCCCTATCACTCTTCTTTGACCCCCACCCACTGGGTAGCCCCCCCCCCCACTTTTGTTGTTTTGCGACAACCTTGTTGTCTACCCACGCAGGCATCAATAGATATTGTGGGTGCTACTTTGTTTTTTTTATAATTATTATGGAACAAGGTAATCCTGAAAAACATACATCTAAACTATGGCTCCAAGTGACACTGATACAGAAAACCTATTTCAAGAGCACAAATATTTCCAAACTCTCTAACCGGAAGTTTCCAGTAGGCTACCACTGTGGTTCCACGGGCTCCCGCTCAGGTGGAGCTTCGGTGCTCATTTCTAACAAGGTGTCTTGGAATTTTATTCATAAGTACCATGATACAGAGGGCAGAGTATTATTTGTAAAGGGCATACTAGAGGAAAGGCTGGTGATGTTGGTGTCTGTATACACACCCCAACTAAATCAAGTTTCCTAAAGTTTCTTAAGAGGGGTTCTGGAGAGACTAAAAGATCACTGAGGACCTACTTATATGCGGGGAAGACTTTAACTTTGCCCCAGACTCTGCTCTGGACACATCTGGTGCGGCTTCTCAATCTCGCGCTTGCAAGATCAGATCGTCTGAAATGTTGCTTGCAGCAACACCAACTTTTTGATGTATGGAATATTAATGGATTATTAATCCCTCCACTAAAAACTTTACTTTTTTTTCTCATATGCACCAGATGTACTCTGGGATATAAAATTTCAGGCTTAGACATGCAGATTTATTCCAGATCCTGAATTGCTCCATAGGCAATATTGCATATTTAAAATCATGCTCCAGTTCTATTGGCGCTGGCTTTTTCATGCGTCTCCTAAATCCTGGCAATGGAAGCTGAATAAGTCTCTCCTCCCTGATCCAGTAGTAGTGGCAAATCTCCCCTCTGAATTGAAACATTACTTTGATGTAAATAACTCATGAGAAGTTTGAAATAATACATAAGCAAAAACTTAAAATTGTGGGTGCTGAATTGACATTGTTTAGGCAAAAAAACGGCGTCACTATTATGCATCATTGTATAGTCTCAATCATAACCCCAGCGATAGCGAGACCCCCAGTCCTAAAATTGATAGGATAAGGCAAAATCTCCAGAAACTAAACCTCTCCAGTCTGTCAGAGGCTGAGAAGAATAGATTAGAATCCCCTATCAAGATCGAAGAGTTTCAGGCAGCAATCATACATACCAAAACGGGGCCCAGACGGATTCTCACGCCGTTATTATAATGTATATGTAAGGTATAAGGTAATTTGTATAATAAGGCTTTTGCTGAGACCCTGACACCCCACTTTGTAGCTGCCTTCAACTCTTTGACATTCAGCAGTAATCTACCCAAGGACTCCCTCAGAGCTCTCATTACGGTAATCCCTAAAACACCCCTCTGTGTGCAGCAGCTACAGACCAATGTCATTTTTAAACCAAGAGCTAAAACTGTTTTCAAAGATCCTAGCCAAAAGGATACAAAGGTACCTTCACAAACTTATCCACTTTGACCAGGTGGGCTCTATGCCTTCAAGGGAGGCAAGGGACAACACCTCTCAGGCCATCAATTGGATACTTTCAGCAATATCGACCAGGAGATCGGCCATGCTGCTCTCCACAGATGCAGAAAAAGCCTTTGATCGACTGGACTGGGATTTCATGTTGATGACACTTAAGGTGCGTACACACTTCCAATTTTTATCGTTCAAAACGAACGACGAACGAACGACGAACGATCGATTGGGCGATCGTTGCTATACGATCGTTCGTAGATATCGTGCAGGATCGTTCGTCGTTCGTTTTCCAACGATAATAATTGGAAGTGTGTACGTAGCTTTAGATATATGGGGTTGGGAGACAACATGATGGAATGGATAACAGCTACTCAAATAACTATACTCAAACCCCTCCACATCTGTGCGAGTGAATGGGGAAATATTCAAACCCTTCCTTATTACCAATAACACTGGACAGGGTTGTCCCTTATCTCCAACCATCTTTATCTTGACTTTAGAACCGCTGCTCACTGCAGTACGCTCTCACTCAGACATATTCGGTCTTCCATTAGGGGTACTGAGCAGAAGGTGGCTGCATATGGGGACAATCTTCTGTTCGTCATTACTAATCTGACGATTTCTCTGCCAAATTTACTCCAGTCTTTTCAGGAATATGGATCCCTTTCAAATTTTAAAATCAATTACTCTAAATTGGCTGTCCTAAATGTCTCCTTACTCCAGTCATTGACTCTCCGACTCCCTTTAGCTTGAATGGAAGACCACCACAATTAAATACCTAGGTATCCAGCTTTTGGCTGACTTGTCCCAACTCTTCACATGAAATTTCTCCACAATACTGGCCACCATGCAGGCCCTATTGATTCTTATACCACCTTTTTTAAAACCTTACACTCTAAAGTTTTGCTGTTCTGGGTGAACTATACTATCTTGAATTCCATATGGTTTGGATCCTGGATTGGTTTAGACAGAATCGAACAATTGTTTGACCCCACTCCACTCACATCAATTCCATGTTTGTCGTCCTTGATTCAACTGGCGTTTTTTGCCCATCTCTTGATCTATACAACGTGGAGGGCATGTAAGAGACCTCCATTCCAGTTAAAACTATCACCATCACCTATGCTGCTGATTATAGGGAATACTTCATTTGCCCTGGGACCAGGTGAGCTCTGGTTTCTGGGACCAGGTGAGCTCTCTTATCCAAAAGGTCACTACATGTAACATACCTGCAGATGCTGTTTTTTTTTTCTACTGTACCAAAATACCCTCTCGGAAAAGGCTTACAAAGGCTCCATTAATAGACACCTCATCATTGCGGCTAACTCATGTATCCCACTGTGTTAGAAATCCACATCACCGCCAACAGTTGGTTTATGGCTGCATAAAGTAAATGGCATTATGGTAATGGAAGATCTGACGGTGAGTACCCGGGGTTCCTCTGACAAATCCAACACCATCTGAGGTAGTTGGATGTGTTACAGAAAAACCATAGAGTTTAAGTGCCACCTGGACCCTGTCCTTTCTTGAAATTGCATAACGTGTAATATTAAATTTATGTACCTTACTTGATATACCCTTTCAAAGGATGCATCTGCTGCCTACCCTCTCTTCCCAGGAAAAGTATTCACTGGACATTTCAAGCTTTGTGTACTGTAGTAATTCCAGCCACCGTAGACTAACAATGGACTTTAATGTGCATACCCTGTTGTTACTGTTTGTTTACCTTTGTTTATTGTATACCTAAAAACCTTGAAATAAAAAATGTTCGAAATAGAAGTTTAATTTACCGGTCTGTAGTTACATGGTAATGACTTTGCTCCCTTTTTAAAGATAGGTACCACATTGGCCTTACACCATTGGTACCATGCCAGTGATTAAAGAGTCTCTAAAATTAGGAACAATGTGTTAGGAGGTGCTCTTTGGGCCTACAATCTTTAGGGGTTTTAGGATCAGTGCTCTGAGGGGTTGCAGCATCCCTGTAGCTGGGTTTATACCCTTGGCATCCTCTGCACTGAGGCTGTACAGCTTAAATGAATTGAAGCTGTGTGCAGCTGATTAGCAGGAGGTTCCTGTGTAATCCCATGCTATCATTGGCTGCTGGGGCTTTATAGTCTCTCTGTTTCCAGTCATCTGTGCCTGTTACAGCGTTTGCTGGGCTTACCTGTGCTGGAGTTATTTTTAGTGCTCTCCGTTGCTGACCATTGCCTGTTCCTGGCTTTCCGTTGGAACTCTGCCTGGACGGACCTTTGCCTGTGACACAGACTGCTTGTGCCCGTTCCATTGTACCGCGCTTGGTGGACTGATCTCCTGTGTTTTGACTCGGCTTATTTCTGGATTCCCTGATATTTTTTGTACTGTGTATTTGTGGGCTCCTAGTCAGCTGCTGGCCTATCTCCAGACACTATCCCTTGCGCACCAAGTCCTGGGGTCAACCGAGTGCTGGTAGACGCAACCACTGTCCCGAGGTTGAGCGGGGTCTGCTATAGGTGAAGACTGCGGCATTAGATTGGGGGACCGATGTCTGGAGAATACTGGTACTGACTAGAGCCTTACACAGTACGTTTGAAATAACTGAACTCAACTCTTTGAGGACACGTGGATGTAATCCATCAGGTCCCGGTGCCTTATCAACCTTAATTTTATCCTACTGTTTCTCAGTCATATCAATTTTGAGCCATTGTGGCTCGTTTAAGGCATGCTTTAAATGCTATTTGCATTTTTGACTTAAACTTATTTATAATTTTCAAATGATGAAGGTGATATTTCATTTTTTTGGAATGCCCTTTTCTTATTCTTTATGGCAAGCATGTCCAAAGTCCGGCCCGTATTTAGCTTTCTACTGGCCCGCAGCCTCTGTCATAAAATCAATAATATGTTGCCCGCCAGCACTGTTGTTGACCACAGTAAAAAATACACGCATACAAAAAACCTATTTTATATTTCATTAAAGTTGATCAACCGCCTTGCAATTATCGTCCCGCTACTCGGCTAGCATAATCGGCACGACGGGAGTCCCCATGTCTGCACGGGGAATCCTGTATGTCATTATAGTGGGCGTGTGCTGTGTTGGACCCACACGGACCACGCCCACTCTGATTCCAAGAACGTGCTCTGACATGGAGTCCGGTGTCCCACACTGACACCGGACTCACGCAGACCACGTCCACACTAACCCCAAGTACGTGCTGAATAGTAGGCCCCCACACATTTTTACCTCACCAAATCTGGCCCTCTTTGCAAAAAGTTTAGACACCCCTGCTTTATAGCTTTTTTTTTAATATTAACTGTTATCCACATAGGCTTTAATTTTAGTCTCCTAAACCTATTTCTCTTTGGAATATATTTTGCAGTGTGTTTGTGTAAAAATTTCCTTTTCTGCTCTGTTCTATAAGAACAATTTTCCTTCCTAGTCCAAATCTTGGAGAGCCGCCTCTAAGAATGTGAAATTTGCTCTCTTAAAATTGAATGTTTTTATTTTTCCTGTTTTTGCTTCCTGTTTCTAACTTACATTAAATGAAATCATATTATGATCGCTGCTCCCCAGATTTTCTTTTATATGCACATTTGTTTTAATCTCTGCATTGTTAGAAAAAAATAGCAAATGAGTAAACTGTGGCATGTCTTGTAATAAATTCATACATTTCCACCCTTTTGCTGTACCTGTAGTACTATTACCCCAGTGAATGTCGGGGTACTTAAAATCACCCATCAACTACAGCCTGTGTAGCCCTTTCTATCTATGCAAGTAGTTGATTCTCTATCTCGCTTTTAGCACTGGGGGGCCTTTATCTCCAATAATTAACTGTGTATATGTAATTAACTGTGTTCCTATATGCAACTCCAATAATAATCTATTCAGAAAACGTGCTCATTCAAAAATTTCTTCTTTCACATTCACTTTCAGATCACCTTTCACATACAGACAGACATCACCACCCTTTTGTTTTACTCTGTATTTCCGAAATAGAGTATCGTCAGGAATGTTAACAGCCCAGTCATGTGAAGCCAGGATTCAGCAATACCAACCAAGTCATAATGCTCTTATTCATTAAGGCTTCCTACTCCCCTATTGTTTACCAGACTTTTAGCATTGGTATACAGACTCTTTAAAACATTGCTGCATTTACCAGCAGTGTTTGCAAAATCCTGTTTTTCAGTACAAATAGTACTACACACTCCAATGTTTGTGTGTAACATGGGAAACTTCTTATATTTATCCATAACCCTCCCCCCAACTATCCCCAATCCACCATCCACTGTTGACTGACCCCTGTCTGGCCTTTATGCCACCGTATTTGACTGTCCCACCCCCCTCTGTCCTAATCTAAATATCTCTCCACCATTCCTCTAAATCTTTCCCCTAGCACAGCAGACCCCCTTCCATTTAGATGTAAACCATCTCTGGCATTTAGGTTATACCCCAATAAAAAGTCAGCCCAGTGCTCTGGGAACCCAAATCCCTGTGACACCAGGTCTTAAGCCATGCATTTTGCTGTCTAAGCTCCTGCTGTTTATCCTGTGTTGCGCATGGCACGGGCAGTGTTCCAGAGAATATAACCTTGGAGGTCCTTCCCTTCAACTTGAAGCCTAGTTTTTTAAACCTATTTTAAGGATCTTCCATCTATCCAGTCATTGGTTCCAACATGAACCAAGACAGCTGGGTCATGCCCAGCCCCTCCCAGAAATTTGTCCACTCGGTCCACCACATGCCGAACCTTGGCACGAGGGAGACAGCAAACCATTCAGTTAAAACGATCTGGGCGACAAACTCTTCTATCAGTCCTCCTGATAATGGAATCATGGATAATGGAAAAATGGAATCCCCCTATTACAACCCATTGTCTACGCCTTCCTGGGCTGCTCTCCCAGCTATTAGGGGCAGCAGTAACATCTAGGGCATCCACCTGCACATCTTCACATAACTTTGCAAATATGTTGGGGTGCTCAAACACAGGACTGGCCTTCATTTTCTAGGAGCCCCTACCACTACCTTTAGGTACAGTAACCCAGCTCCCTACCTGCTCATCCTGACTTACCTCTCCACCTCTATCCCATTACCTACCTGCTAAGTGAGCAGGATACTCCTACCAAGGTTATCCAGGGATCTCAGTGTTGCAATGCGCTTCCCTGGATCTCTTATGTGAGATTCTAGAAGGGTGACTTGCCAAAGCGGTATTTATCTTGGAGCTGTTGCTCCATTTTTTCATACATATGGCAGACTGTGGACCGAAAAAAACCTTCACCCTTGCCAGCACTCATTTTCCAAGTTAAAATATATATTACTTTCAGTGAGTTTTAAAGTTTCAACTCCTGTGTTTCTTAGGTCCACTTGGTTCTCATAGGTGAGTTTACCTAGAACCTTTATCACCTGTGAACCCTCGTCTTAATTAGCTGTCTTAAAAGATAAGGGAAAAAAGCTATTCATAAAATTGACTGAAAAGGAGAATATTTAAAGGCTAATAGAGACAGAGCCCCTGATTCATCAAGCAGAATCAGATTATCGCTCGCGCATTCGTATTCGCGATCCGAAATCGTACGCGATCGCGCTATTCAGCAACTGAAAAAGCTTGCGGCCGGAGCCGCGCATCTCCGGCAGCTTTACACTGGCGAGCTTGTATTAAAAGTCACTTAGGGCAAAATTGCATATTGGTTTGCTAAGTATTTTTTGAATGCAATATTTGTTGGGCAATATTTGTTTTTTATGTATTTTTCTATCTTATTGGGAACTTTTAGCAAATGTTTCTTTTGAATAAAGTTGTTTCTTTTTTTTAAACATTCTTTATTTAAAAATTTTTGTAAAACAGAATACAAATAAAGACCGAGCATGAGACAAAAGACATTATATCAGCCAGTAGTAAGCGAGTGATACAAGTATCCATGAACATATCAACAAGAATAATGAGTCAGTCATAACAATGAAACATTGAACAAATATAATCCACCATAACTCAAAAAATCGTTTGCAGAAGGAGACAAGGGAAATCCAGAAATAACATAAATTAAGTTTTGTATCACAACAAAATAACATACTCTTGGGGGGGTGGCTATGTACCGAGGAAAAAAGGCAATGGGGTATTAAGGAAGCACAGGACCCTGCAGAGGGGCTCTCCCTGTCAACACATATGAAATACATAAGAGTATACCCAAGAGTCAGTTTGAGGAAACCAGGTCCCTGTAGTCGGTAGTGAGAAGAAATTGTGACCAATAGTACCAGGTATGTGCCACTTTCCTGCCCGTGCCCCTCACAGTGGAGGTAAGATCCTCCATCCGATGAATTTCGTTGATTTTGTTGAACCACAAACCAATCGTGGGAGGGGCAGGGTTTCGCCAGCCAGCAGCGATGCAGGAAAGTGCAGCCACAATTAAGTGTCTGACCACTGAACTTTTGTAAGCCTTCCTTGAGAAGGTATTGAGTTGTAGAAGGAAAAAAGCTGGGTCATCAGGGACAGTTTGGTCTGTCATCTGTTGAACTATGGACCTTACCATGGTCCAGAAATTTCTCAAAAGTGGACAGAGCCAAAACAAGTGGAGCAGTGTACCTTTCTCCGTCTGACATCGCCAACATCGGTTTGATATCTCTGGGAAAATGCGATGCAATTTCTCAGGGGTGCGATACCATCTCGACACTACTTTAAAACAGATTTCTTGATAGTTACTAGCAATGGAAGCCTTGTGGGTCCAAAAGAGAATATTTTCCCTCTGTTCCTCCGAGAATGAAAGACCCAACTCGGCTTCCCAAGAAGCGAAGAATGGGGGTGCGAGTACTGGAGGGGAGCCCTGCAACATGCCATAGACCACAGATAAGGTGTGTCTAGTCCCCCCCTCCCCCACACACAGCCGCTCAAAGGAAGTGAGGGTTCTGCAGTATGTCTGAGCCGGACGCAGGCTAGTTAAGAAGTGTGTCATTTGCATAGTTCTCCAAAAATCCAGATGGAAGTCACCAGCAGCATCTTGGAGACCCTTGGGTTCTATCCAGCTATCTACTTTGATAAAATGTATCGCCCTGCACCTCCCTCCAGAAAGCAATTCCCTGAACCTCCCGTCCTCCAACCCGGGGGGGAAGGACGGATTGCCCAATATCGGATATAAGGGTGATGGGGATGGCGA
The DNA here is from genome assembly GCF_032062135.1 of Pyxicephalus adspersus. Taxonomy (NCBI): domain Eukaryota; kingdom Metazoa; phylum Chordata; class Amphibia; order Anura; family Pyxicephalidae; genus Pyxicephalus; species Pyxicephalus adspersus. The sequence continues at coordinate 12,096,643 of NC_092870.1, read as the reverse complement.
AAGGTGCAGACGGTGGAAATTCCTAACCGCCAGCTCCCACGTACAACCCAATGTAGGGTGGGATTTGAGCTCCGGGAAGGCAACAATTGGTAGCCATGGTAAGAGGTGCAGAGGCGATGGGGAAAAGCACTGTTCCACGAAGATCCACTGCTTAAATCTCCCATTCCTACACCAATCCAAGACCCTTGTCAGGTGGGCCGAAAGATAATATTGAGACAGGTTCGGGACCCCCAGACCCCCGTCCAATTTTGGCCTCATAAGCAAGGTTCTGCTAAGTCTTGGAGCTTTTTTACGCCAAATAAAGCGGAACAACTTAGAGTGGAGATTCCTGAATAAGGACCCGGGTATCTTAATGGGTAGCGCTTGAAAGAGGTATAAAAACCTAGGGAGAACATTCATTTTGATTACATTTATGCGACCCGTCCAAGAGAAAGTCAGTTTATCCCACTTATCCAAGTCAGAGTTGACTGTGGAGAGCAGTGGGACAAAATTTCTATGAAATAACTCTGGGAGTGACCTAGGAATTTTAGTACCCAAATACGTGATCGGCTCGGGTTCCCACCGAAAAGCAAATGACTGCTGGAGATGGGCGCGGATTCCAGGCATTAATGACACATCCAAAGCTGCCGATTTGGAGTAGTTAATTTTAAAGTTGGAGAGGGTATTAAATTCCGACAGGATGGCCATAAGATTAGGTAGGGACACTATCGGGTTAGTTAAGGCCAGCAGTAAATCATCCGCATAAGCCGCGACTTTCTGGGCTCGGCCTCCCATTTCCAGTCCCGAAATCGTGGGGGAGGAGCGGATCAAACATAGCAGCGGCTCCAGGGATAAAATAAAGATCAGTGGGGAAAGGGGGCAACCCTGTCTCGTGCCATTACGGATGGAAAAAGTATCAGAGAGCAGGCCATTGACCCTAACCCTAGCTGTGGGTTCTGAATATATGGCTCTTATCCATGAGAGCATCTTTGGGCCTAGGCCTATGTGTGATAGAGTACTGTCCATGTAGAGCCAATCAACTCTATCAAAAGCCTTTTCAGCATCTGTGGACAGTAACATAAGTGGTGCCTTTTTAGATGTAGCGTGATAGATCCAGTTTATTACTCTGGTCGTGTTGTCTCTGGCCTCCCTACCGGGCATAAAACCCACCTGGTCTAAATGGACCAATTTATGCATAACCGTAATCAATCTAGAAGCAAGAATTTTTGTAAAAAGCTTAAGGTCCTGGTTAAGGAGGGAGATTGGTCTATAACTTGCACATGAAGAAGGGTCCTTACCCTCCTTAGGTATAACCGCAATGGTGGCTCGAAGTGAGTCCAGGGAGAACCTGTCGCCCTCAGTGAGAGAATTAAGCGCCGCCACAAGATGAGGTGCCAGGGAAGAATGAAACGTTTTATAATAAATCAAAGGGAACCCTTCAGGTCCGGGAGTTTTCCCCACTGGGGTATCTTTAATAGCTGCCCCTAGTTCCTCTACCGTAATGGGAGCCTCTAGTAGTTCCCTTTCACAAGAAGAGAGGGAAGGCATCCCACTTACCCTGAGATAATTTTGAATCGCCTGTGTCCGTCCCTCATGTTTCAAGGGGGAGGAGGTATTAGAAATATTATATAATGAGGCGTAGTAATGACGAAAAGATTCTGCCATATCTTTAGTATGAAAAATTTTTCGTCCGCAATTGTCCTTGAGAAAGGCGATAAACGAACTGGTTTTCTGGGCACGGAGAGCGTTGGCTAGCAAGCGTCCGCTCTTGTTACCGTGTTCGTAAAACATTCTCCTACATTTAGTCAGAGCGAATTTCGCCCTGCCCAGACAAAGTAGAGAAAGCTTCTCACGGGCAACTCGGAGTTCTCCACCCACCGTGGGATCTAGGGAGGATTTGTGTTTAGACTCGAGCAGTGCGATACACTGTAGGGTATCTCCTATCTCCCTCTGGCGGGCTCGTTTAAGTCTCGTTCCATGTTTAATGAAAATGCCTCGTATAACCGCTTTATGGGCCTCCCATAACAAGGTAGGGCCAATCTCGGGAGAGGCATTAGTCTGGAAGTAATTAGATAGTTCGGAGTTTACATCCGCCAAAACGACCGTATCTTGTAGGAGGGATTCGTTTAGGCTCCAGTTCCA